>NC_050186.1:26646691-26946691 GCF_008315115.2 Sander lucioperca | reverse complement strand
GGTTAATGTGGCTCGGGAAAGGGAAATTTGGCATCCCCTGCTGGAGCTGCTGCCCCCGCGACCCGACCCCGGATAAGCGGACGAAGATGGATGGATGGATGGGTGGATCATTTTCAGTTGGATGGGGGCATGACATTTCTTTTTACTTCCAAAGGGGTACATGGCACAACCAGTAAGCTACACTTAAAGGTCTTTAATCAATTGCTTCCATCCCTCATATCCCGCAGGTCCCACTGAGACATCTGAATCCCATGCTCCAGTCTTAATTCCAGGAGACGAGGGGAGGAAGAAACAGTTCTTCTGGCAAACATGGTGATTGATACCTCTGCTTATTGCAGCAATCGTCTCTTTTTCAAAGCCCTGGAATTTTTGGCATCTGAAAACCTCTGTTGGACTCCTGACAGACAGCAATAAAAAAATCAAATCAAATCACGGCCGTTTTCCAAAGGACTGCAGGAGCCAAGACTTTGTGTTGACAGAATAATGAGATATTAAGATACTTGGACATTAGATTTCTTCGGGGAACAATTTTTCTTTGTTTCAGGATGGATTGATAGTGTTTTGGAAAATGTTCATTCACTCCTCCTCGTTGGTCGGGTCAGAGGTCAAAACTGAACACTTGGCAGTTCACTGTGGGGGAAACTTGTGTGATATTTTCCTTCCTCAGTGTGGTTTTCCCGAGACTGTCCTCCCCGGAAAAACTCTCCAATAGGCTGTTTGTTCAAGCAGCAACTATGACCTATATTTACATTTATAGTGACGGCACCCACTAGTGGCCGTAGGAAGTATGATGGAAGAATAGCAGGAAGTGAGCTGACTAAATATAAGAGTGCCAAATTTCCACACAAGTAGGCAGGTTGGGATCCTAGATGGGCAGTGTTGTATGTAACGCGTTAATGTAACATAACTACTTTTTCAGGTAAAAAGTAGTGTAACCCGCTACTACTGAAAATTTGGTAACGAAACATAGTTCCTTTTTCAATTTGGCGCAACGTTACTTTTCCCAGGGACAGATTTGACAGCGACACTGCCTTCTCAGCTGCGCACTCACAAGCTCCACACGGTACATGACAGAGGCTGGTAGCAGAGCAATCATGGCAAGCGAGAAGCAGCCAACGCTAACTTTTGAGAGCGTTTTAACCTTGACGGCGCTCTGAGCGGAGAGCTACGTGACACGTGACACTACAACGTTGAGGACTGGCGGTTAAATCGGTCGTCCTACAAACAGAGCATGCCAGGCAGACACAAAGCTGACAACATCACAGATGGATGCGGTGGAGATGGGCTCATACATAGGCTACATGCAGCGGACCGCTGTGGACTTGTGTCGGTCGCATGGACACGCAAGGATTTCCAGACAAGAGGCTGCATGTGTCTACGACAATGCACGGACCTTCGTGGCTGCACGACCGGTACAAGTTGGTACAGACATTACATAGTATACACTAACACTGTGTAACACCAATGACCTGCTGATGTGCATTCAACCCGCGCTGGACTCGTTCATAATGAATCAGCCGTCACTCTGTGAGTAGAGAATCCAGTCTGCAGTGGAGTTCAGACACCTCACTGAGAAACCATAGATTGGCTTTATGGTCAAAGATAGTTTTTGCATAATTAACTTCAGTTTTTGCCAGAGATGCCTGCTTTTAAAAGTAACGTAAAAGTAACGTAAAAAGTTACTTTCCATAGGGGGTAACTAAGTAAAGTAACGGATTACTTTTTTAAGAAGTAACGAGTAACGAGTAAACACTACTTTTTAAAAGTAACTTCCCCAAAACTGTGGATGGGTCAAACTAACACAGGATTTTCACCTGAGAGCGGGGTAATAAAAGTAAACAGTGAGTTTTTTTAAAGTTATCGAACGTCACGTTCAGCGTCACGTGCGTAACCTTCAGGAAGTGAAGAAACGTCTGATTTTAACCCAAACCACAATCTTTTTCTAAACTTAACTAAGTAGTTCTGGTGCCTACACATAAGCAAACTGCAACCGTTTCACAACGTTAAGGGCTATTTTATGAAACGCTCCTGTGTCCCGTATCAGAGGGTAGGAATAAACAACCTATATTGTCGTTGGTTTGGAGGACTTGTTGGGTTTTCCTGTTGTGTATCAGATCTTTGCCTTGCTAAGCAAGAACAATCAACAGAACACATGGGTCCATACTAGAAATGTTGTTCCGAGATGCTCCGATACTGCCTAAAACGCTGGTATCGGGAAGAACTGGAGTTTATGCACCGATCCGATACCATGTAATAAAGCCCTAAAGAAAATCTACCTTAAAGTAGTTTATTTATGTTCTTTTTCCGTTATAACTGACTGTCAAACTGCATAATAAAAGAAAGTTCTGTGGCATTCATTGTTTGTGTTTGTTCATGTTTCACAAAGAGTTTAACCTGAGCCAGACTGACAACAAAGATAGAAATCATATCACATCCATACAGGGATAGTAGTATACAGTTGTTAAAACATAATAAAACATATGACACACTGGTATCGGATCGGTACTCCGTATCGGCCGATATGCAAGTTCAGGTATCAGAATCGGTATCGGGAAGCAAAAAATGGTATCGGACCATCTCTAGTCCATACCTTTCCATCAGTTAACGTTGTGCTGATAAAAGCGCTGCCTTATATTGTAGGCGAATCGCTGAGCGCCGTGATAGATGGATCCGGAGCGACTGCAGAGTAATTGCATATTTTAGGGCCCTCAGATGAATTATCCAGCGCTGATCCGTCATTATGATACTGAAACTCATGCCGTCATTTGCAGTGAGGAATGTTGCTCAACACTGGTATTTGCACAGCTGCAGGGGATCATAAATTATTGAAGAAGACACACGCTCATTAGTTCAACTCTTTCATCACAAGTTCTCAAACAAGGTAGCCTCCTTCTCCCCTGCATGTTGTCAGGAGGCTGTCCTTTTACTCAACCTGCCATTCTCTAGCTCTCTTGTTTTATTACAGTATATGTACAAGGCTTACAGTATGATCTTCACAATATGTGAGGTTACGATATAAAGGGTGCTCAACACCCACAGTGTGTTCAGAAGCATTTCTGGAGCACGAATAAATTAATATGCAGCTAAATGTTTTACACACAGCTTGTGAAAATAATTTGAACTGTTAGTCTATCTATGTCTCTCTCTCTCTCTCTCTCTCTCTCTCTCTCTCTCTGGCGCACCACCTGTGCCAATTACCGCGAGAGCATGCTGTTTCTGTAAATGTGCTGTCACGTCCATGTCTGAATGATAGCCGAAATATAAAACATAAAAGTCACCTCTGTCTAAATGACACAAAGGCATCACTTTAACATAAAGAGGAAGCCAGCAATGTTACACATTCCATGTCTGAAAAGGGCTTAAGTCTAAGAGTCTACAACAATGTTAGTATGGAAAGAAGAGTGGATGAACCTGGATAACGATCAAATTCCTCGTATAAAATTACTCAAAGGATTGGCGATGCTTCCGCACTACGAGGCCCATAGAGCAGGCGCGCTGCAGACCTGCACCAGTCGTTCCGGCTACTTTCAGTTTAGCGCGGGGCGACCCGCGGCCCTTTACTGCATGTCATCCCTCTCTCTCCCCCCGTTCCTGTCTTCACCTCTTCCTATCAAAAAACAAAACAAAAAATAATCTTAAAAAGAAAAAAAATCTTCTAGACTTCCAAAGTCTAGAAGAAGACTTCCAAATGGTATCGGACCTAATGGAATAAATTCTAATAGTGAAACAAATCATTTTGTGGGGGATGTGGCACCCAAAATAATGTATCAACTGATTTACATATGTCTCTTTCGCCTATGTCTGTACATTCAAGCCATTGGCAAAGGAGTTGCTACAAAGCTAATTAAGACTATCAGCTCCACACAACTCTCTCTTTATTTCTCAGTATGGCTATGTTGTGTGTCACACGCACTATCACCTGCTAGTTGTGATGTCCAAATGAAGCTTCATGAACCATTAGCTGTATTTGTTGACTCAACTAGATGGCACTGGTTTAAAGAAAAGCCTCAAGGAATGGCAATTCAGTGTGCTTTTTAACCCTTTGTTGAACAGATTCATTGGGACATTTCTACTGTCCGGCCCATAACTTAACTGTTTTGCTTCACTTTCACTCCTCTCTACCTGCTCAGCACCAAAACAGCAGACAGGTACTTTAGAGCAGGGGTCTATAACGATTTTTAGGCCAAGAACCTCTAAGCTGAAAGACGGAGCAAGGACCCCTACTACATATTGTATAAAATTAGGTTGCATATTAGCTGGGCCTACAATAAGATGTAGGACGACCTAAAGTCTTTCCACATACCCTTCTATGGTGCATTCAAGGCTAAGCTATTAATTGAATAATTATTGACATTCATGAATTTATACATCATGTTTTTATGTTAAACACATAATGTACATGTGAAAGGCAGAGTGAATCCTTAAGCTTAACTGTACGTCCACACCGCCGCCGACTTGAGCTGCAAAGAAGCTCTGGCCGCCCGGTCAAGGACGCTTGTCAAAAAGTACGGGGAAGCTGTTTGATGCTTTGGCCGCTCTGACGTAGCAGCATTCTATGTTCGATCATGGAAAAAGCACAAGCAGCCACTGCATGGCCAATACATTAGAAACCTTTTATAAATTACATATATAATGACAGAATTTGTATTGGTTGTTGGTCTAACAGCAGTGTGTGTTAGCAGTTAGCTCGCTCGTTAGCCGCTGAACCGCAGCAGAATGCAGGCAGAGCGAGCAGCCGCCAGCTGTTCATCCGTGCGGGACTTCACTGTGAGTGGACTGTTTAGAGACGATGTGACCGGCAGGTAACGTTAACTGGTCCCTATACGCAAATATCATAAATGATAGGGAACCCAGCAATGGCGATGATGAGCTTTTCCTCCTTTTTCTCGAAACTAATGTTTTTGTAGGAACGAAAGTTCTTTCTTTCTTTCTTTCTTTATTTCGGATAGCCCCTTGAGATGTACCATCTCATTTTCAAGTTTACATCGTATGTTTCTCCGGAATCAGCCAGCGCGAAAGACGTCTATTCCGATTGGTTGCTGGCGTTTGCCGCTGCTTGCCGCTGAACCGCGTCATAGCTCATTACCATAAAGTTGACATACTTTCAACTTTCTGATTGACCCTCTGGTCGCTCAAAATGCGACGCCGACAGATTTGCCGCTTCTTGCAGCTGAGAGAAGCCAGCTTCCATTGAAAATGGATGACTTCCGGTGTCTTTACAAGCTCAAGTCGGCGGCGGTGTGTACGTACAGTAACTGTATCTGTGGATGCTACCTTACCTAGAGGACAGTAAGCCTATCATCAATGTTCAAAAGTGTGTATGTAAATAATACACAAATCTTACACACTTATATGGATCATTTTGGAAAGCCCCCATGACTCTGTTCTATTCAAGTGTACTAGTAAGCTTTGACAGTGTGACAGTGGGCCAACATGCACAATACCAGGACCATCAGCCATCATTGATTTTTTATTTATTTATTCTATGTGCTTAAACTAATGTTTCTGCAAAATCTGATAAAATAAATACTTTTGGCGAGTGCGTAGAGAAATCTGACTTTCCTTGACTTTTATTTAATGAATAAATGTGAGTAAAAAAAGTGTTACATTTCAATTTTTGCTTAGTGTACTTTTGTGTCTGGAACATTTGGCGGTATGTATGAAAAAGCTTGGTGAAGAGGCTTTTGTAGCGCTCACTACAATGATGTTTTGCTTCTGGTGTGAATTTCAGGTGTGAAGGAATATCCATGGGCAGATTTGTAAACCAGTCTTGGCCATAAATCTGAGCAGACATATTGGCACTAAAATCAAAATGATACGCTGAATGTGTGTGTGTGTGTGTGTGTGTGTGTGTGTGTTTACCAGGATGTGTGTGAATTGATGCATGTGTGTAACGCTCCTAATGTCTCCCGTCTCTCTTAACGACTCTTCTTTCTCGTTTGGAGCAGGATATGGATCACCTCTGCTCGCTGCCGCTGTTCACCGTCTGATAACTCTGTCCAATTAGATCCCAGAAGCTGCTCACACTCACCGCCTCAGCTCGCTTCTGAGGGTGACAAATATGACAATTACACAAAGTACCAGGTGCTGCTGTTCATTCCTTATTAGATAATCAATCAGGACCAGGGGCAAGGCGCCGGCACTTCCTTAGCCCAGAACGATGAAGGCTGGAAGGTTGTTTTTGCATTTCGGCCTCGGTTTTTAAAAAGACTGGAATGTGCTAGCTGCTGTTGGGTAAAAACAACTAAATAGGCTTTCGAATCTTGCAAAGACCTGTTGTCAATGGGTACCTTTGCATAAAGACCATCAGGATATTTACATCATGCCACCATACAAACAAACAATATATTAGTTAAAAAAGACTAAGAGTCTACAGCATAGACTGTTAAAGAATTGTGGACGTAGTAGTAGTGACGTCACCCATTGGTTTTTTGACTGCTGTTTTGAAGCCTCAAGTTTGGCAATTTGGCCGTCGTCATCTTGATTTTTTGCAACTGGATGTGACGATTTTTGAACAAGAGGGTGGAGCTGGGGAGGAAGACGTGGCCAAGCCAGTGTTATTGTTGCAATGGCGCTGCGCTAAACGCTAAAGAGGATTTTTACACCCTTCTGAAGCGAGTCATCCAGTGGCGATTCACGGGGGGTAAACACGGACCTTCGGCTACTGGTGTCATGCATCTGCATGTTGGGCAGTACAGAAATAGGCAAACTAAACCTTAAGGTACCAGCTAACGCTAGCGGTACCTAGCTAGCTTGGTTGGCAGAATGCTGAACAAGATATTTCTAGGCGACCAACATGTTTCAATTAACTTTGACAAAGTAAAAAAAACACACAGTGAGCCAAAGTTCAAGCCGAAAACATGGAAAACACTCAATAACAACTTCACGTCATATTTTAATAAACACAGAGCTATGGTTAGCATTGCTAAACATCTGTCCTGGTAGACAGGTTGGCATGTCACCAAAGTCAATAGGACATATTGTGCCAGAAACATTAAAGTTTGTACAAAATTTCATTCTGTGCCAATCCATTCGGTAGATGTTGAGAAATCTCACTGTAAAAGGGAAAAGTTTGACCTGCTGGTGGCACCAGAGGAAAAGTCATTAGGATTCATTTTCTGGGGAAAAAGGACAAAGTTGCATGTCAATTCATCCAATAGTTGTTGAGATATTTGATTTGTACTGAAGTTGGTCAGAAGATTTGATTAGGTTAGATTTAAGTGAAGGTGGAAAATAATATATATATAATCTTATGGCACTTTTTTGACTTGGACATTTTTGTGTACAAGTACAACAGAGCAACCTTTTTAAAAGGGATGCACAAGGGTTAAATGTGTCCAAATTACACAAAACACTGTGATTTACTGCATGACACAGACTAATAACACTCTTGTTTAATTGTTCATAATCACTGGGATTAACAAAACAGCAGTACATGTTTTCATATTTGATTGTTCATATTTCAGGCAAGTTAAATTAACCTTCATGTTTGGGGTATCTTTGACACATCTGCTATAAACCTCCAATAACCAGGGAATTATATATACATATATCAGAGCCACGCAATGCCCACCATCACCTTCTAGTCGATCAGAAGAAAGTATTTTCTGCGATCATGGTATAATGATTATTTGTATTTTAATATACAGATTTACAACCCATGAATGAGTACTCAACTGTGTTAAATACAATTGACTTTTTTTTTTTTTTTTCAGAATCTGCTTTATGTCTGTGTCTCAGAAGACTTACTGTGTAATGAGTCCAACAGAAAGCTACAAAGATAACAATGGGGAATTGGCTAAAAGCCACAGAGCTCAGATAATAGAAAAGTATTTCAGCAATATTTATAAGTAAGTAAGAGTCAGAAAGTGGCAGAAAGTTCATTTTTTATTGACACAGCAGGAACATTAGTAGGAACCAGTGGTCGCTGAGTAGAGATTGGATGGTATGTTGGATAAACAACTCCACATGTGGTCCTTTAGTTCAGACCTGTAAATGGATTTGTGGAAAGCTGCTTGTCATTCTGTTAACAAGAATTAGACATCCAGGACAAACAAATTGGAGATAGACTGACCAGCAAGTCACCTCTGTCAGTCCTTAGGTCACTGTTCTACAACTTTTCTTTTCTGCAGTTTTGCATATTGTTTTAGTGTTTGTTTTTTCTTTTTATAATGGTGCTTTGTGTCCCTAAAAAGGTTACAAATATTTACAAATGCTGGTTGAGTTTGGGTTCGGCCAACATGGTGCTTCAAGTTCTTTTTAGCGAAAATATAACGTAAAAATGGATCAAAACATGCACTAAGAGCAGGAACTGGATGTGACAAGTTTAGCTAGCGGCGTTTTTTTTGCCGCCTCCAGCTTCTTTTGAAACAAAATTTGTCTGACGGCTGTGGCAAAAGCCACATACCGAGACTGAAAAACAACACACCTTTGACGTTCTGTGTGTGTGTGTGTGTGTGTCGCGTTAGGTCACGGCAGTTTCCTAACCAGCCACGCTCGCCTCACGCATTAGGTGGTACTAAATCTGCAATAGAAAAAGGAGGACGGGGCACTGTGGTCGAGCCGAGCCGAGCAGAGCAGAGCCGGATACTGGGTAAGCGCCAAAAGTATAAGTGCCACATTTCCATGGGAGGAGGTAGATTTGGGTGGTGGATGGGTCAAACAAACACAGGACTATCTATACTATAAAGTATGAAGTATAAATATGATGTGGAAAAGGAGCGTAATAGGAGCTCTTTAAGTAAAACGTCAGCTGTCCCAGATTCTCTGATTTAAACCAACTATTTGCACATCTCCTCCAGAAAAACCTCCTAGACCTCCACCATTGGGGGTTCAAGGCAGGACATTTAACTTAAATACATCACAGAGGAGACAATATCGAGCCAGCAATGCTTCCTGTTAAAGAGGATTACATCCTATTAAATATGTAAATGAAGCACTTTCACTTTTCCTATTGCTCTGCCATGCACCTCTATCTCTCCCCTCTAATTTCGTTTCACAGTTCCGCTCTCCTCATCACTACTCTAATACTGCTGAGTCATGACTGCCATTGTCATCATAATCATCGCCTCATTAGAATCCTCCTCATCTACATTAACACCTGATTTGATTTACGCTCATCATCACTTGGTGTTTCATAACGTTGATATACCTATTAGAAGTGATGAGAAGGCACCGTTCACTAACAGTTATTTATTTACTTTAATTTACTTACCTGTTGTACTCAGTAAGTGATTATGAGTTGTTCATGGTGAAGTAGTTTTAAAGAGGTGTTGATTCAACCTCATAACATCATTTTGAAGGATTTAGTGTGTGGTGCTGTTGAATGTTATACTTAGAGGTGTTTCAGTTATTTAGCCTACCCTCATTGATAAATAAATTTGTATTTTTAGGGCGTGTCCAAATCCACTTTTGCTAGTTTGACGGCGGAAAAATAGGGTCCGTGTGCATGGTTCAGAAGGGTTGTACTTAGTGTCTTCATTAATTCATAGGTGTGTTTTTGGCGTAACATGCAATAAACCAATCAGAGTCATCTCCCATTCCCTTTAAAAGCCAGGTGCGTTTGTACCTTGGCGCATTGCTATTATGATGGCGGATTTGAACTGTAACATTTTTATTTGTAATCTTTTGCATGTGTGTGTGCTGCTGTGCTTCCCTGCGTGTGTAACAAGCATAGTGTGCGCGCGCTGTGCAGGAGCTTAGGCGCATTTTACTAATTCGCTGTTAAAATAACAATGAAATGCTGCGTTATTGACTTTAGACCAGGTTTTTGTTGGTCAATGGCGTGATCACTTCCCGCTGCCTCAAGATAGCAATACGCCAAGAATGCACCTGAACACACCTCCCTGTAATGGCCCATGGGCGCAAAGATGGGCGCAGGTGCATTTGCTATTTAAATGACGCGGGCGCGGGGCGGGAAATTGCCTGCAATCGGTCTTAAACTAGCAAAGACACTTGCATCGGGTTTTGCGTTGCGCCGCGTGCAAGATAGGGCCCTAAAACTCACTGAACATGGACCAATGAATCCATTTCATCTATTCTTCTAAATCACTCGCATGCGCCTCTCAGGAACAAATCCAATAGTACGAGTGGTTCCTGCATGAGGTCCATTGTCAGGCCTTGTAAAATGTCACTATGAGTGTTGAATTATAATAATAATGTGACAATAAACATGTCCATGTAGTGATAAAAACACACTGTCTTGGGTTGTGGTTGAAAATGTAAAACCTTTTACACCAACACTGACTAGTGTGGCGACAATTTAAACTCTTTCTGAGTTGATTGAACACCAAGGCTTTTTTGCTGTGCATCATTCATTTTATTATTTACACTTGTGCTTTTCCTGCTGTGACATGACAAAATGACTTTCCACATTTCCTTCCTGTCTTTTTGTTCACTTAGTTTACCTTTTTGAAAAAGTTGGAAAGTTCTTTTAATGGCATTAATTACAATGGATATGTGTAATGTGTTACCATGGTTTTACTTCAGGGCCAGTTTGGTAAACATACACCAAATGTTGGCTTTTTCCCCCTCTGTCTAATTCAAATTATAAGTCTTTAGAGTATAATAGATGTCTCATTCCTTTTTAACCATCATTATTCACAGGCCTTTAATCATTGTTTAGTATGTCAAGACTTACTAAAAACATGCTGACACACTTGACTGGCATTCACATGGACACGTTATTTTCCTTTCAGGAATTTCCCCCTCCTGGCGACCCGGAGAGCCTACTCCATGCTCAGGGGATGACCGATACCTGATCTGGTCCAGGAACCTCCAAGATCTTCTTCCCAGCCAAAATGAACCCTATGTTTAATGAAGAAATAACGGTTTGGCCGGGTATGGCGGATCACAGGCAAGCATGTTTTGAGTTAGTTCTCGGCAGGAAGAGATGACATTGATACTGCCGGAGAAATCCAAAGAGAGCAGGAATAACATTTACGGGGGAAGAGAACATCATAGCAGGTTTGGTCGAGCCCTCGCTCACATCAACACAAAAGGGAAGGGTGTGTATTTGATGTGGAATCGCACTGAGAGGACTGGCATCAGTTCAAATGGACAATAACTGCACAGGAAGTGGTCACTGGTGGAGAGACGGACTGATGACTTACAGGTATTTACAATACTGCTTTATGCACAGAACACAAAAAAGCACCTGAAAAGAATTCATCCAGTTATACCTCATTTGGATGGACAACCATTGTCTCTCCAGATTTGATAAATAAAATCTATCAAAATGATTTCTTACATGACAGAGAAGCATAGTGCCCTTACTGGTAATGCTTTTAGTATTGTCTGGCAGCTTCGTTCAGAGAGCAACTCAGGTATGGAGGAGTTGTTAGACCCTTTCATGTACTGTCCACCGTGTCTAGATGTTGGGATATTGAGCATCCATCCATCTTTAATAAACCCCTCAGTTGCTATTTGTGGTCTCTGGGACAAGAAAGGGTGCAAGATCAATCCTAAAATTATTTAAAGCTAAGAGCCACGTGTCAGTAACTCTTGGCTTTTCACCTCTAAGACATAAATGCTAACATTACAAATAACTGGTTGCTTATTGTAATGCGAGAGAGTTTTACACAAATTTTGCTGTTCTAATAAGTGCTATACATTTTTTAGCATAACCTCAAAAAAAAAGATGTTTTCTTTTTTTGGGGCAGCTGTGGTTCAGGTGGTAGAGCGGTCGCTTACCAATCGGAAGGTTGGTAGTTTGAGCCCTGGCCATGCAGTCCCATGTCAAAGTGTCCTTGAGCAAGGCACTGAACCC
Source organism: Sander lucioperca (assembly GCF_008315115.2). Taxonomy (NCBI): domain Eukaryota; kingdom Metazoa; phylum Chordata; class Actinopteri; order Perciformes; family Percidae; genus Sander; species Sander lucioperca. The sequence goes on along the minus strand of NC_050186.1, from coordinate 26,934,924 downwards.
CAAATTGCTCCCGATGCTGCGTCATCAGTGTGTGAATGTGTGACAGAGATGTTTACAAGTCTTTTTTTGGAAGTCCAAGTCGACTCTCAAGTCTTGGAGCTCGAGTCCAAGTCGAGTCTCAAGTCTTTGAGCGCAAGTCTCAAGTCTTTGAGCTCGAGTCTAAGTCGAGTCTCAAGTCTTTGAGGGGAAAGTTCAAGTCAAGTCTCAAGTCTTTTGCCACAGGTCCAAGTCAAGTCTCTGGCCATCTGATCTGTCCCTAACACTGTATTGTTAAATCTTATGAATTCAAAGCATGTCATGTAGCTACCATCCATGGGAAATTATTTTGCTTGCCACTAATACAATCTGCAGAAAACTGACACGTGTAGTGCTCTGTGGGGGAAATAGCTAAAGTAATACTAAACATTTCTATGATGTTTTTTTTTTTCTGAAATAAAATGTGGGCACTGCAGCCAAGAGTGGATGTGAACTTGTGACGAGAAAAATATCACATATGCTTTAATGGAGCTAGCTTACATTGGGTCTCCAACTTAGGACATCATATAGCCTAATCTTCTGCTACTTAACATCTTAACTTATCTTAACTTAACTTATCCCTCTAGCCCTCGGACCTGGTGAAATATTAACCTAAGTCTGTCACATCATATGGCTACAACTATAAAGATACAATTTGCCTGTTTCCAGCATTAGCACAACACTTTGCGATGGTTAGCTTGTTACCTGTGACGATATATGCTAAATTTAATGTCTCTTTCACATTAGCAAGTGACTGACCTATCTGGGTGCGTTTTGAGATGCCTGATGAAGTTCGACGTTGTTGATCCGGCATCATTTCGGCATCAGTCTGTGTCTCAGATTCGAGTCCCCATCTCTGATGTGTGATAATGTTTTTTTTTCTTCCGATGAGCAGCTGGCACCTTGTATGGCAGCCTCGGCCACACTGTATGAATGTGTGTGTGAATGGGGAATGGTTCCTGTACTATGTAAAAGCTATTTAAGTAGACGTTAAGACTAGAAAAGCGCTATATAAGAATATACATTATGATACATTATTAAATTACTATATTTCAGGCGATAATTGAAAGTTTTGACCTGCTAGTGGCGCTGAGGAAAAAGTCGGGATCACCAAAGTCAATTGGATACAACTTCAGGGAACCATAAAATGTTGGAAGAAAATTTCATGGAAATCTTTCCAATAGTTGAGATATTTCAGTCTGGATCAAAGGGTTGACCATCCCCAGAGCCATGCTGCTCAGTGTTTATACACTAGATAGAGTTCAAACTTGCTTTATGGGACTTCAATCTAGCTTTTGCAGAACAAAATATAAGTGTCACTCCACGCCTAAGACTGTGCTTACTCTACCAATATCTGAGTTCAACGCTGTGTGATCTTCAAGTAATTATTTTGCGGTTGAAAAATGTATTTTCCTCGGTTTCCAGGAGACCTGCAGACGTTTGGTTTTCAAGTTGATTACGCATTTCACAAACTAACATTAAACATTTCCAGTGCGCTGAGTGATTTGACTTTGGATGTCCACATACTGAATATATGAATGTGTTTTGGAACAGACGTCTTGAGGTACTCAGATGAAATATTTGGTTTGGTCGAGGAGATTCATGCATGGGCAGAAACCCCCGGGGGCCCTCTCACTCAATCGGCCCCGCTCCTTATGTCACGACCCCGCTGTGACCCTCATCACTTCTCACTTCCCGCTCTGCATTTTCCCACCGACATAATGACGCACTCCTGATGGCCTCGGAGGTCTTTCTGATACGACCGCCGCCACCTTCTTTAATCTAAACTCAACGGGAAGCCATAGGTCAAAGTCATTTCATAGCTGTTTTCCTACTTGTCCTTTTCAAAATAAACTCCCCTGCTGTTTTAGTGATACAATGGCAAGAATAAAAAGGAAGGCTTGTTCTCAGATAAAAATGAAGTGTTAAAGCGTAGACGTTGTTTAAACTGCAGGTGAAGTGTGTTTATAGGTCAGTGCAGAGGTTCCTTTTGGAGTGACAACCTTGTCAAATAAACATCACGCTAAGTGTTGGGGCTTGTTCCCCCCCTCACAAAAGTCAAACACGCCACGGTCATATTTTATGCTACTAGCGTGCGCCTCTCTGGAGAATTTGTCGTACATGTTAACGGAATTTGAATGACGGCTCATGGAACATGTTTCCTGGAAGAAAAGGCTATATAAGAGCCTTTGTTTTAATGAAGCGCTGTATAATTTAAACGCCTGACAAATTTCATCTTTAACCATAAAGCAAAGAGAGAGAAAAGCTCAAGAGATACACATAACTTCTCCCTAGATATGTATTTAAGGCCATCATACGTGTGTGAGTAATGTTCTGCCTCCACAGAGTTCATCACACTGACTCTCAGGACTTTTATCTCTCGCAATATTTATTGCCCCTTTGCAGGATTCATAACAGTGGTGCCGTGTTGAAATAGATAAATAAAAGTGTAGGCCTTCTAGATGTTATCATACATGTTCTTATTCTGTACCTGCATAACATCATAGCTACGGAGTCACCTTGATATCACCCTGTAGAATGTCTCCTTCGCCTCAGTTTTTAGCATGGCTCTATGGATGGCAATGTCGGTCCATCCATTGCTTTGATCCAGGCTGAAATCTTTCGACAAATATTGGATGAAATGCCACGCAATGTGGTACAGATATCTACAGTGCCAACGGCTTCATTAATCCCCGGACTTTCTGGATCAGGACACATGTTAGCTTGACCAACGCATTGGCCCAAGACAGTCTTTTGGCTGGATGTCCATTCCAACCCGGTCTCACGCCAGGTCGTGAATAGTCACGTTATTTTGATTTATTGATTCGTGTACAGGTCACGATTTTGACATTTATTTCGTGTACACGTCACGATCTTTGAACGTGTACAGGTTACGATTTTCGAACCTGCTCTGGGGGATGCAACAATTGGGAAATGAGGCGCCACACGCCGGCCACAACAACGGGACGGGCCGACACTCGCGGGACGCGATCCCCGGGCAAGGGCACACAACAACGGGTAAATTAAACGCCACAACAACGGGATGGTTGTGGTTAGGAAAAGGAGAACGGGGAAAGGAACCGTCACACGCAGGACATGCCGACAACAGCGGGACGGTTGTGGTTAGGAAAAGGAGAACACGGAAAGGAACTGCAACACGCGGGACACGATCCCCGCTCTCCGGGGTGAAAGTCCTGTGTTGTTTGATCCATCCACCACCCCGACCAACCTCCCTGCGCGGAGTTTCGCGATATCAATACTACTCGCTACCATCATCGTTCTGTGATCACAAAATATGCTTCCCATTGAAATACATTGCTTTAAAATTCGTAATCACCACATGAAAAAAACGACATTATCGTGTCCTGTCCACGAATCAATAGATTCAATAACGTGACCATATCACGAACTGCCATGAGACCAGGCTGTCCATTCATGTTGAATTGTTAATCCGACGCTTTGTTGAAATTACAGTCTCAAAGTCCTCTGTTTCGTTCTCTTTGGCGGCACGGACGTCCCTCTTTTTGGCCGTATGTCTGGTTGCCTTACGCTTTCTTTGTGTTGGCGTTCTAAACTCCGGTGGATTTCTGAGGACTATGGTTAACTGCTCCTCAGATCTCTGCAGGGTAAATCCAGGCAGCTATCTAGACTATCTGTCCAATCTGAGTTTTCTGTTGCACGACTAAAACAACTTTTGAACGTACACCGAAACAAGTTCCTTCCCGAGGCTATTTTGCAGTGACACAGTGGCTCTGCTCATTACTTAGCATCGCTCATGATGATTGTGATTGGTTTAAAGAAATGCCCATCAACCAGAGCACGTTTTTCTCCCATCCCGGAATGCTGGGTGGACTAGCCGGACCCTCCTCTGCAGCGCTGTGGAGGAAGGTCTGGCAAAGCGAGACTACTTAATTGGCAATACATCATTTTCTGATTCAGACTGTCCTAAGCTCCCCTAATGCATCAGACTTCAGAGTTGGAAAACAGGGCTTCCAAAAAGGGCCCAGCGAAAAGATAGTTAACATTTTACCAGTCAATAGGATGACTAATACCATTTTGGACACAATGACATGTTTTTTTGTGCATTTTTTTTAGCTCAGCAATCTGAGTCAAACCAAAGGTCGGATTTGTTTTCAAACATGCGTGTTATCTAAAGTGCTGTAATCAAGCGGCAGTGACCGTTTGTGTGATTGCTGGGTGCCGTTGTTGTTGTTGTTGGCATCGTTTGGCTTTCATTCTCCACTTCTCCCAGACCTGGATCTATATTTAGAGAACAGGACTGTGGTAATGGGATGATAAATGGACTCGTCGAGGCCTAATTTCACGGGGCAGGAAATCACTGGAGAAAAGCTAAACTGTAGAGGCTGTAATTATCCTCAGGGAGAGATCCGTCACAAACTGAAATACAGGAAATGGATGCATCATGATTCATGGTAAAGTAACATGTTGTACATTTAATCTTCCACAGTGATACCACCTTCCCGTGCCTGCGCCCCTTTGTGTGCTTTTTAAGAGATATAGTATTCAAATGACCTCATCTCATTCCACTTCTCAGGAGACACTGTTGGTCACTCAGCACTGTTTCCTCTGCAGCTGCAGCTTCACTGCATGAAACGCACATGCATTATATGTAAACAGTGTTTGTGGAGTGATATATTGTCTTGCCCGGTGTAGTGTTTGTGGAGTGATATATTGTCTTGCCCGGTGTACGTTTTTCTTTTGCACCGAGTGAGATTATTTTGCTCGACGTGCTTCAGCCTGCACAGTAAAATCCTGTCAGTGTGTTTTTTTTGCGTTTATGTTTCAGAGGAATCTGGAAATAAAAACCTGGTAGGGGAGACCGGGGTCGGGTGACTACAGGTTTTTACAGCTGTACTGTTAGCAGGGAGCGCTGTGACATGAGCATTCTATCAAATACTGTGTGTAGCTACTGCAGTGCCTGGTTACGCAGGTGAAGGGATTTGGTTTTTTTTAATAAACAGTTGCTTAAATTAGTCATTTGTACCCTGAAAGTTGTGCAGCACGTTGATTCAGTTTAGTAATTCATGTGCTTGAATAACCTAATTTGTTCTATTTCATGAATTATTGGTACCTTCAAAATGCTTACTTGATTGTGCTTGAAACTTCGTTGAACGAACTAAAAGATATCCAAGGCCACACGGAAACTGCGGACGCAGAATTTCGCAAAACTTTCTGCAGAATTTTTTTTGCAGAATTTTACGCAGAATTTTCCCGCAGCTTTTAAAACAAATAGAAAAAATGGAAATAAAACTCAGAATGTTGACACATCTCCACCCCAAGCAGAAAAACTGTCTGCTAAATTCTGCAGATTTTCATTCTGGATCACCGCTGAAAAAAAAAATCTCCGTTTGAGTCTGATGAAATTGGCAGGATCAAAGGTTTAGGCTGGTCTTATTTTATATTGCCGTGAAAAGACCAAAACCATCAATGAGCCACACTTGGTGACATGTTCCTTTGTTACAATGAACACAGCCAATGTGGTTTATCTTAACTCAATCCCACATACACCATCCTGCTGCTGTAAATACTCACTAGAGCTCCAAGTGTGGATTAATCCGCCGCTGTAAGTAGTCCTCAAAAAAAAAAAAAAAAGCTGTTTAAAAGTTCCTAAAAATACAGCTATATTTGTGACCTGTTTTTAAAGATCAGTGCCACAGACTGGGTAGGGAAGTCAAAAAGTGTTGAGAGATGGACTAACACAGTGTTAGTTTTAGTCTATTCATGGGACTTGGTTACAAAGATACAGTGGTGCTCATAAGTTTATGAACCCATGCTAAAGTTGACTAAAAAGAGGAATAAAAAAACATCTTTTGGAAATTGATCTTAATGCCTTAATTAAAAAAAATGTGGACAAATTCAACCTTTAAGGACACCAATTGTATTTGTGAATGAATAATGTATTGTAAATAAATAAATAAATAAATAAATGTTCTTCCTTAAAATACAGGGGGCATAAGTAAGTACACCCCTATGTTAAATTCCCATAGAGGCAGGCAGATTTTGATTTTTAAAGGCCAGTTATTTCATGGATCCAGGATACTATGCATCCTGATAAAGTTACCTTGGCCTTTGGAATTAAAATAGCCCCACATCATCACATACCCTTCACCATACCTACAGATTGGCATGGTTTTATTTCAATTAGCCTAATAGCTGGTTGGATTTGCATTGAGAGATGATTTTATGGAAAGTACCCCATGCCAATCTCTAGGTATGGTGAAGGGTATGTGATGATGTGGGGCTATTTGAATTCCAAAGGCCAAGGGAACTTTATCAGGATGCATAGTATCCTGGATCCATGAAATAACTGGCCTTTAAAAATCAAAATCTGCCTGCCTCTATGGGAATTTAACATAAGGGTATGTATACTTATGCACCCTGTATTTTTGGGAAGAACATTTATTTATTGGCGATACATTATTCATTCACAAAGAAAATTGGTGACCTTAACAGTTGAATTTTTCCTCATTTTTTTTAAATTAAGGCATTAACATCAATTTCCAAAAGATGATTTTTTTTTTTTATTTTTCTTTTTAGTCAACTTTAGCATGGGTTCATAAACTTATGAGCACCACTGTATGAAATAACAGCAACTTTATATTTTAGCAGCTAAACCCTGAAGGATATTAATGCATCTCAGATGAAGTTATGACAGTATTAAATCAAAACGTTCCACTGCAAGAGAGTTGAGTCACCAAGGACAAAGGTATAATGTTGATCACCCTAGATTTTCAGAGAATTAATTAAGGAATTTGAGGGTGGAGATCACCATCATAATTTAATTAAATCAACCCAAATGACTAAATGGAGGGCATTGGAATAAGTATATCTAGCACACTAGTAATTTAGAGAAGTAATGACTTACTATTCTGAATTTCATCCAAAGTAATCTACAGTACATGATACCTACCAAGCTAAGCTACTGTTCTGGGGTCACTTTATTAAGACGTTTTTAAAATTATGACCATATTCTTTTTTTTTCGTTTTGCAAGGTTAAATGAATGTAGTGATAGTGTCATGTTATGACTTATTGAATATTTAATACAAAAATAATCTTTAATTATCTTTATTGTTGTTTATATTTTGTAATGGACACTACATGAGCATCAATTTTATTTATGTGTAAAAGGAAGGTCTCAAGAATATATCATTTTGTGTAAATCTATTTGAAATATCAATGTATTACATTGATTGTCACAAAACAGCCCACAGTCAGGCAACACTGGTGTTTCCCTTTATTCCGTGAAATAGTATTTTTGTTTTGGGAAGTTGTACCCAACATTTTTTAGTATCTGATCATTGTGTGATGCCTCAGTAAGGATGTTTTGTTTTTCTCTCAACCAGTAGAGGGAGCCATTCTTCAGTTTGATCATATCAAGTTTATTCTCTGGGTTTATACACAAGTGTCGATCTAATCTTTGCCAGCTTATGTCAGTTCTGTGGAACAGCTACGGTAAAGAGTTTACTCTGTGTGTGTGTGTGTGTGTGTACTATGTAATTCAAGCGGGTCCGGTCAGAGAGCTGTTTGGCCTTCTGATACTCTGGAGTAAATATGAAAATAAAGCTTCACGCAGGAAAGCCCTAATTAGTCTGTCACTCTAAACTTACCGTTCAACAATAATACCCCCCCCCCCCCCCCACACCACCCCCTTTCAACTCCCCCACCATTGCCTCCCACCTTCCCCCTCCTCACCCTCAGTATTTTCTCCCCCTGTCAGAGTTGGTCATGAGTGTCAGATTTAATCTGGTGCAGGGGTCGACCGAGCCCTGGGGTGCAGGGAGAAACCCATCATTTCGAGTTTGTTTGTTTGTGTGTGTGTGTGTGTGTGTGTGTGTGTGTGTGTGTGTGTGTGTGTGTGATGGATAGAAGAGATAGACGAAAGGATTGGGCCGCTGAGTTTGGCCGCGGAGAAGGAAACAGCCTGACAAATTCAATAAAACACCTCTGAAGTGCGCCCGCCGCGCCTTCTGCTTCACATTGCCCCTCAGAATAAATATGAGTTTGTCTAAATCCACAGCGCAGTGCATTACTGTTGTGTATAATTGTCTCATTTTTTCCGGACCGTTCCTCCGTTCCGTTGTTTCGCAGAGCGAATCCAATTACAGGTGTCACCATCACTCACGGTGGTGGATGGAGCGAATGATGCGCGGATCTGGACGATTGATTGGTTGTTGGGGCGATCGCATCGATTATCCGTGAAACATTCCGACCTATCACTCACTCACTTCAATCACTCACTCCCAAATGAGGCTCCAAAGAGCTAAACTTGAACTGAGGGGGGAAGTGAGACTTTATCTATGATGCTAAAAGTAGACCCCAGAAATTTGTCTTCGGGTTCATTGTGTGTTTTAAAAAAAAAAAAAACATAGTTTTGGAAACCACACACATCAACCAATGTGAAAACAGATGTTGTCATTTTTACTAGAAGTAAATATATAGGGAGTGTTCTTATTTATTTTTAAATAAGAATTGAAATAGGAATTTCCCAATATTTTAGCTTCTTGCTCACCTGGTGTCATGATTGTTGAGGCGGAATCTACATTTGCAGAGCCAAAGAAGCCAACATATGCAAAGAAGAACATACAGTCAGAGTTTGTAGCAGCATTCCAAATTTGAAAGAGATTTTAAGGAAATGCTGATCAACTGGCCCCATCAATAAAAATACTTGGGTAGTGGTATCTAACCAACAGAATTGGCTGTTTGCGGATGGTAAACCGTTGGGCGATTATGTTATTCCTTGATGCTACACTAGCAAATCCTACTGGTTGGACTGGTCACCTGCATAGAGGGGGCAGGTGAAAAGGCAACAAGTCCTTCAACCTATACGACCACATGGGCTGTTGGTTCCTACCATCTCATACGACCCATAGGAGCGTATCCTAAATTAGCGCTGTGGCAGGAGATCAACACGTCCCCATACCTAAACATAACGGTCACAGTTTGAATGGACCTTTTTCACAGCAGACATTTTGACTTGACATAGTAGGAAAAGCACAGCTGAAATTGATAACCTTAACGATGGCTCAATTCCATCAAGTGTCCCAGTAAGCTATTTCAGTGAGTCAGCATGCACAATACCAGGGCCTCTCCTAAGTGGAATGCAGCCATCAGTAATGGTTTTGAATACACTTGTGCTTTTCCTACTATGACATGTCAACATGTCTGCCGTGAAAAAGGTCTATAGGTTCAGGCCAGTGGTTCCAAAACTTTTTTTGGCTGGGCCCCCCCTTTTGTAGATACAAATATTCCATGTTAGATCAAGCCTACTTAACCTATTTTCATTAATATATAGTTTTACTAATATTTTATTACAATGTTACACAGCTCTGTTTTTATTTCACACATGCTTTGGCAAAGTAAATGTCTGATGCTTGTCCATGCTTTGCTGGAAGTGCAGCAGAACCATGCATTAGGCCAGGGGTCTTAAACGTCTTTTAGGCCAGGGACCCCTAAGCTGAAAGAGAGACTGAGTAGGGACCCCCTACTGCATATACTGTTTACAAGTTGCATATTAAATTGGGCAGAATGGATGAACAGAAATGGATATTATTCATGCATCATGTTTTTATGTTAAACATACATCTGGAAGGCACAGTGACTCCTTACGCTTAACGGTATGGCTACCATTACCTATAGTAAGCTTATCTTCAATGTGTAAATCATTTTCTTTTCACAAAAAGGCCAATTTATCTATGCTATTACAATTTTGCATTCAAATTAATGTATATTTTCAGACTTATTTTAACTTTTGAAAATACATTTTTTACATAATTTGGTGCCCCCCCCCCTCACTAACTTTGACGACCCCCTAGGGGTCCCGGACCCCCTGTTGTAGATCACTGGTTTAGGCAAATGGTTAAATAAGAATGTTTGGTGTGCAACATAGCCTTATGTAGTGTAAAATAGTTACATACGTAAATTAGCTTACAAGTTAACTTACGTCGGTAACTTAAAATTAGTTAACTTTGACTTTTGGTCTCACAGCCATCCATTGGCCCCGTCTTCCTCCCTACGCGGACTTGGTTGCTTTTTATACTATGTCACCTGACTTCCTCCTTTGCTCCCGTCAATAATGAATAAGGCCACTAGAAGATGCCACCACAATAAACATAAATAGTTGTCGTAACAACTTGCTTGTACAAATGACCTATAGGGTTGTTTTTGGGGGAGGACAGTCTGAAAAAGTGTGGTTGAGACACAATGGGTGGTGTGGTTATAGAAAAACAATTATAAAACACAATAGGAATATTTTGAAACAGTGTCAGAATCATACAAGACTTACACAGTTACTTTCTAGTGTTCAATCTTTCATCTGCATGTCAGATAGATGTCTCTGCAGATACTTTTTGAAAGATGTTCTTTAAAATTGTAACTTAATTGTAAGTAATTGCTGTGAAATTGGGGAGAAAGGAAGTTCAGCAATTGGAAATCTGCAATTCATTAGCAAAAAATGTCAGATGGCCACCACATTGACAACATTCAATGTCTCCTGTTGTTCATCATGTAGGTTTTTGAATCACAGAAGTTTGAACTAAAGTTGGACACAGTGAAGCGTGATAGCGGGAAGAAAAAACATAAATTGTTCCCAGCGTCTTTGTCCGCAAAAAGGCGAAAAAAACATGGATCCATTTTGTGAACTAAGCAAAAACATAACAGTGTGAGTCTGTTTCTTGGGGTCACAGTTAAGTGGTGGGGTTAGAGGTGCAGAGAACTGATGCACTGCCCTGAGTGTCAGGGGCCGAGGGCACGACTCCTTCTAATCAATGGGCACCAGCTTTCAGGATGAGCGTGTGGACCACAAACACATTAGATCCTCCGAGATGGGAATCAAACTGACACTAATAACCCCCCAACTTCACGTGGAGTCAATTTCATGTTTTTTTCAAGTGTTTATGTTTCCAAATGAATTAGCTGCTTCCTTCAGCGACTCCCATCACTTTAACAGGACTGGTCCAATTCAAATCTTGTGAATAAATGGCAAATGATACAATAAAACAATATCAAACCACAACAAATAACACATGAGAGGAAAAAAGGGGATTGTGATTATAAATCATTGCCTCATGAAGGTATTACAAAAACTTTTTAGATTATGTCAGTAATATTATGATTTGTGTCTCATTTTTTTTTTAAAGCTATTTTAATCTGTTTCTATTAACAATGGATCAAAATATTATGTGTGTATGTGAAAGGTGGCGCTCTTACTGATTCTCGCCCTAACCCTAACCCTAAACCTTTCCTCTCAGCTTTAGGAAGCATTTTAGCCTCTTTCAGCTCATTGTTTTGTTTTCAGGGCTCACGACTGGATGCGGAACGTCTGCGGAACGTCTGCGGAACGTCTGCGGAACGTCTGCGGAACGTTGACGGAGTCATTAGGTTTCCATTAAAGTCAATGTGTGTATTACCACTGACTGCAGAACGTCTGCGTCCCTACTCCGTCCCAGTTCCGTCAGTCCGCAGCCCTCCGGAGCAGATACGCAGAGCTTCTATTTTTGACGGACGACGGAGAGCTCCGCAGCAATTCTTCACAATTCAGATTGTGCGGGACAGGAAGTCGAGCACAGAAACAAAATAAAACATCGGGTTAATTTTCAAAATAAAATACACCGTGCTCACGGCGGGTCATATTTTCCTGCACTACACCTTGAAAACACAGCACAGAGTTGTTTCCCCTCTACTCCTCTGGATGGAAACAAACTGTTGTTGGTTTTGTGGTTGTGTTTATAGAAACTACATCCTGTTATATCGCGCGAACATACGTCAATTCGCGAGATGTCGTGGTCGGCTGGCCGCAGCCGTTACGCTACAAATCCGGACCTGGTGGGTATTGACGGACGGCGGAGCACGCAGCCGTTCCGCAGCGGAGCCGATTCGCAGACGTTCTGCATCCTGTGGAAATCCACGGTTAGCGCTCTCATCAACCTTATTTCCAGAAGCAGCAAACAGCAGACAGACAAAGTTAGCAGCTCATTATTGAAGCATTTAGCAGCTAAATAGACAGATACTTTCCTCAGGAGTTGGTAGAGACCAAACACAGAGCTAAAAGAGACTGGATATTGGATTTGCATTCATCATCCTGACACAACCCTACTCCAAATAAATGCTAGTTTTTCTCTGTGTGCTCGATGTGTAATAATGTTGCTTTTTTTCGAACACATTCTCTATATCAGCTTTATATTTTGACAATAAATTGATGTTGTGTTTCCAGCTTGCTGTGCTGAACCCAAGAGGCCAAAATAATATTTTTTTCCCCTTTTTTTCGTCACAGGTGTAAGTATTTAACCTGACGCACCTGTTGCACCCTCATAATGAGGTGCCAGGAATACGTCCATCTTCATTTTGCAACGTTTGATAGAAAAAAAACGCCACGGTTCAGTAAAAGCATGTTTCTTTCTTTTTGTACGTACACAATGCTCTTCTGCTTCTCTTAAAGAGATAATTCTTCCCTTTTAAAGGGCAAGTATAACATTTTTCCTCCTACACAGTCCGTCTGCATTTTTACGCATGCATAAAGAGATTATGAATTAACAAAAGTACATACAGCAACTTATTTTAAGTGAGAGTAGTGGTATGATGAAATTGACCAGAATAACAAACGTTTTTTAGTGCGCTACACACCCAATGGTTTGTTAACACAGAACCATCTGAGAAACCATCAGTGGAAACTGTTTGGGTAAAGGGCAGGCACTTTCAAAAAAATACCTGGCATGTGATCTGTCTATCACGTTGTTGTGCCATAGTTTGTCAAACAGTGGCGGCCGTCACACACCTAACTCACGCTGCCAGTAGCTCCTCATCGGACACTGACAAAAATCCATCTTGGATTTTTGGCTCGATGGTGTTTTAAGCCCCCAACGTCAACTTCAAGGCAGCGCTGCGACCGTCGACTTTAAGGCACCTAACCTTAAACCTAACCCTAACCACTGCCTAATCCTAGTGACGATGTTGGGGGCTTAAAACACCAATCACCAGATTTTTGTGGGATGTGATCCCGCGATTCTTGTGAGAATCGAGCTGCCGTGCAAAAATAAGTAAGTATTGGACCACTGTACAAAAGTCCTTTTGTGAATCACAATATTTTCTCGCAGTCTCAGTTTAAATACAAAAATGAATACAAATATCAAAACAAACTAAAGACATTTATCTACACAAAGCACGATGGGATGACACTATTTTGTTTTGAGATGTTTTAAACATTCTTTTGAATTTCTGAATCACATGAAATACAAACATGAACACGTGATTTTAGGGCTATATAAAAAAACAAAACAATTAACATGACTTGGTTAACTATCAAGCAGGATAGTGATTGTCATTCATATATTCTTATTGCATATACATGTCAACTTTTCAATTATCTGTTGTGCTAAACAATCATTTTATGTTTTAAAACTAACTTATTTTCTGCTGCCTGATTTCACGTTGCAGGAAAACTCATTTCCAGTGAGAGCGGGGAAACCTTTGTGAATGTAAACTTAATTAGAATAATAGGGTTACTCCGTCTGGATACTCCAAAAGCTTCAATTTGTTTCTCCTTCATATTTTTCACTCAGAGATTTCATTTCTCTCCTCCACCTGTGAATTGTGCTCAATGTGCATAAACTACCTTGAACTGTTGATAATCAATGTTCTCCCATAAAAACCCGGTTCCCCGGGGCGAGGCGTGCTGGTGTCTTATTTATGCAATCCAATATGCGTGCAGAGAGAGAGTGGACTGCGGGTCTCGGGGGGTATCAGTAATCGTCTGGAATAACTTCCAATTAATGAGCCAGATGGTGTTTCCACAGTAACACCTGGGATGTCCAGGCGCTCAGCAAGGCAGGAATTAATTCCACTTAGAGTAATATTTCAAAAAAGTGTTATCCCCCTACATCCCTGTCTCTTCTTTTTTCCACTGCTGGCTGCTTAAAGCTGTAATAAATATCCTTTGCACTTCGTTAACAGAGCGAAGTTGGATTCTCCTGCACAGGCCTCCTCTCTGGTTTCTAAGGCTGTTTTCAGTACCTGGCAGGGGTGGAAGAAGTATTCTGAGCCTTTACTCAAGTAAAAAGTAGTAATACCACACTGTAAAAAATATTCTGTTAAAAGTAAAAGTCCGGCATTGAAAAGGTTACTTTTGTAAAAGTATGTAAGTATCATCAGGAAAAGGTACTTAAAGTGTTAAAAGTAAAAGTACTCAATACAGAAAAATCCTTACATTTTAGAAAACAATACAAACAGTTCTGTTAATCAGGCTAATCATTTCAGCTGTAGCAAACTGTAGGCCTTCGTATTGTTGGGTAGTTTAACTTATAATAAACCATCATATTGTATAAACATGTGTTTTGTGTCAAAAATCATAATCTGTAAAGTAGTGATTTAAAGGTGCCCTGCCACACAAAACCGATTTTACTTGTATTTTTTGAAATATGTTAGGTCCATATATGTTTGTGTTATGTCGTGAATGTGAAAATGAACTGCTACCTCCTCTGTCAGCTCTAGCCACTGAAAAGAAATAAGCGGAGAAATCAGGCCAATTACAAAATCTGGTCAGTCTGACGTGGTGTTGCCTGAGCTCATTACTATTCATGAGCTCGCCCAGTTGCGCTGGGTAAAGGATGCTGATAGCCAGGCTCTCATTGGCTAGCTGTTAGCCAATCAGAGTCAAGCAGCTTAGCTCGTTCAATATTAATGAGAACTGGCACAAATCTTCCTGCAGGCTTTCTATACCACGCTAGAATGGCTTGAAACAATGTAACCGAGGCATTTTTTTCCACAAAAAATGTTACAGAGTCCATGGTAGAACTTCAGACATGACCACAAAGTAATGAAATACGTGTGGCAGGGCACCTTTAAGGTGTCAGATGAATGTAGTGGAAAAAGTATAATATTTCTCTCTGAAATGTAGCGAAGTAGAAGTAGAAAGTGGAATGAAAAGAAAAGACTCAAGTAAAGTACAAGTACCTTATATGTGTACTTAAGTACAGTACTGGAGTGTATGTACTTAGTTACATTCCACTGGTCCTTAGTAATCCTGCTGAAAGACATTACTGTCTGGGACAACTTCCAAGCAACCACAAGGGCAAGAAAATGGAAAATGGCAAATTCTATGTGTTGATCTGTTTATAACTTAATATGCCACTCAGGCTCCTGCAGCGCGGAGAGAGGGCTCTGGCCCGGTGCACACGGGCTAAATCATGTTAGTTAGGCAAACACTGCAACATGACGGGATTGACCAGGAATGTGAGCGGAGGCACAGCAGCCAGCGGCCACTGGGCTCCTCTACTCACCGTATTTTGTCTTGAAATTATCGACCCCATTGGTCACTTGTTGTGAATGAGTCTCTATGGGGCTGTTAGGACAGGGGGACACCGTTTAGGTAAAAGATTGTGTGCCACTGACTTCATGCTGTTCATTTAATCAGTGCTTTTAAGTTAAGTTGAGTTACATCTGATTATTTAAGAATATATGGTGGCCTTAAGGTGCAAAACCAAAACATTTTAGAAGAACGATAAAGCATTAGAAATCGGAAAACCTTGTTGTTATTTTGTTGAATAGTCCTGAATATTGTAGTTACTGTGTCATCTTTTTTTACATTTGGCTGGGTGGGCAACCCAATCACCCGAGAATCTGTTGGGGTGGGTGGTGATGACGAAGGGGAGGGGGGGGGATATGTTCATGTTGCAAATTGTATGTTTTGTGTGTTGTGTTAAAGTTAAATAAAAATTGTTAATCATGAAAAAAGATATCAGAAAACCATTTTGAAAAGTGAACAAAAAAACTGTTTTGCAAAACAAAACAAAAAAATGAAAACCACTTTGCAAAACATTACACAGAGCAATGAAACAAACAAAACCAAGTAAATTAAATGAAAAGTTACACACAACAAAAACAAAAAAAGGAAAGAAACACGTATTATAGAGTTGAGCAGGAGACTCATTTGTTCACACACAAAAAGACAGAAAAACATTTCACAAAGCAAAGTCACAAAACTGAGAAAGAATCGTGTTAAAAGACATGTTTCCCAAGTCAGTGCAAAAACATAAAAATGCCAACAAATAATTGGTCAGCAACTACACACAATCTTAAGTATGGGTGGTATGAATGTCAAAAACATTACAGACCAGACAAATAGGAGGAGAAAATGACCAAGTGGAGCTCCAAACCACATCGCTGAGGTTAATGTCGTCACCCTGGGCTGCAGGCCTGCACAGCGCTGATCTCTGACCAGAGGAATTAAATGAAAGGGAACACTTTCTCTAACATTTGTGCAGTTTTATTTTTACAAGACTATTCATTTTATGGCCACAGAGAGAAAAATTTGGTTGGTTGACTAATATTCTCAATTGATTTAACCACAATAACACTATGGTTTTTAGTTTTAAGATAACTTTAGCACTGCATCAGCTTTCTATTAGATTCACTGTTACCTTTTTACCTGGTTTTGATACCTATTTAAAAGACTGTATATGTAATGTCTGAGCCATCATCACAGGCTGCACATTTTTAACCACAGAGTGATGTTTCCTTCTCAGATTGTTTCATTTTAAAACTCTTCAAGAAGTACGACTTGCTAGCGTTTCACAAGGAAAAAAGCAAAGATTTGAGAAAAGCCTGAAAAAATACCAAAAGTTTGTTTTATCTTGTGATCCTTTGGAGGGCTACCCCCATGTTGGGAACCCCTGATTTAAAGGGGATGTACTCGATGTTCAGAAAAAAAAGTGGTCTGGGATTGCCTCCACGTGGCTTTCACAGAAAGTTCCCCAACTTGTCAAATACCGATGCTTTGTCACAGCCCCTGGCGTCCGATACCAACACACTCACATGCACTTTGGGCATACCCACACTTGGCCCAGTCAAACCGTGCCCGAGCATGTTTGACCCCAAAGTCCGGTTCTTTTGACGGGGTCATCCCTTTGTTCCCACAGCCCAATGGTCCCACAGCCCTATGTTCCCACATTTCTAAGATTATTTTCAAAATTAGGCCCTATGTTAGGGTTAGGGATAAGGTTACATTCCATCTGTAGTCCATTGCTACTGGATAATAGGTTGGGTGTAATTGGCTACCAAATTGGGAGAAAAGGGCATAACATCTGATATAAATTATGAAAAAGGAAATAAAATCTTAGAAATGTGGGAACTGTGGGAACATAGGGCATAATTTTCAGTGAAAACAAAAATCTTAGAAATGTGGGAACATAGGGCTGTGGGAACATAGGCACGCTCCCCTTTTGACTGGTGCGATCGCTCCGTGCCATGCCAGTGCACGGTTCAGTTGGAATGCTCAGCGATTGGTTGTTACCTTACAGATGAACGGGAAATGTAGTCGGCGAGTTGTGAATTGTAATGATGCAAGCGTGCTCTGGCCTTAAATCTTTCATTGTAGTGTTATAGTGCGTTCCATTTACCTTGGAACTCGGAAGCCGGAACTGGAAATGACGTCACACCCAAGTTAATTGCGTTCCATTTACAACTCGGATTTTTCATTGTGGGGTTAGCTCTAGCCAGATTAGCAATTGTTGATTAGCAAACGCATTTTGCTGTTTTTTTTGTGCATACAAACTGCGTAACATCATGTCCACAGATAGAAGATGGACTGGACTGTGTGTACGATTGACTTAGTGAGACACAAATAAGAGAGTGCTAATAGAGTGTTACTACAGCTTTCACAACTGTTGATTCAAGGGGCATCCATGTTGGATTTTTAGCTCGGGGTAGTCGGTAGTGGCCTGAGTTCTGAGCTCAGAAATCCGAGGTTAGGGGGGCGTGTTTCCGACTTCGACCTCGGAAAATCCGACCTCCGAGTAAAGATGGAATGCGCTATGAGGGCATGCCAGCGGGAGAGTGGGGAGGGGGTGGGGGCAATCATGCTCGCGCACGGTTCAAGGCAGACTTTATTCTCTGCTCAGGACGCGTTTACTTCATAATATCTTTACATAGCAAAGAGCTGTTTATTGCTATATTAATGTTCTGAAAATTGAGTACAGCCCCTTTACAGCAAAGAGTGAAAAGGGCAGAGAATGATGGGCTGTCTGATCAACACTCAAACTGAACTTTACTAACTGCATCGTCATCATCATCATCATCTGCGCAAATTAAAATTATTTCTCCCAGGGAATAGGTGACTTATACAGAGATGCCATCTGCATAATACAGCCATCATTGCAGATCATTACATCGCAAGAAGTAAACACATATCACAAATCTACTGTACACTTACCATCAAAGCATTTGCCCCTGCTATGAATTTGAAATGCTTCACTACAAACAAAGTGAAGAAGAGATTCCAAATAATAAGGAAACTTGGCCTGTTTTTGTTTGTGCCTCTTTGCAGCCACTTTGAGTTTATTGTCAAGTGCACAATGGGCGTGCTGCGATGAGCTGCCTTTGATGATCACAAATGAAATCAGAGATTGTTATGATGAGTTTGTTGATCATCAGCCGGCCCTTTTTTTTTCTTCCCTCCTGCTCATAATGATCAAAGTCAGCTTCAACGCTTCTCCCTGGGAAGTTCTAGTTCTTGCGGTCTGCCGTGGTTTTGTTTCCAGAGGCAGAGCTGCATTAGCCTGGGGGCTCAGCCGTCCATATGGAAGACATATGCACCCGCTTATTTGCTCATGTAGAGACATACTGCCTTCTCTGCCTGTACTCCATGATGTAATTAGTAGCTCCTCTTGTCAGGAATGAGGTTACTGTTTATCTTTGTCGAAGCCCGTCCATTAAATCATTATTAGCTGGCTAAATGCTGCAGGAGGAGTTCGCTGCCTGCGTGGCCGGTTCACTGAGTTATGGCCAAATATCGTCTGGGTCTGACTGTCCTATAATGGATGGCTCTGGTTAAGCTTTGGCCCGATCCATAAAGAGCAGTTTCTGCACTGTGGGTAATGCAGGCCAGGAAACATGAGGAAATATGAGATAGAGGAGGCAGTGAGTCACAGGAGAGGACACAGAAAAGTCCTGACATGAAAGCCAGAACAGACATTACATCGATCTGTGTAATGTTGCCCGTGTCCACCCTTTACACACCGATTTGTATTACTTTTCAGGAGATTAATAAGAGAAAAAAACTCCCAAGGCCTTTTTCCTTACGGTAGCATTTTTTATTGTTGTGCAGCACTCACCATTTATTAGAAAAATATTAACCCTTTGAACCCCTCCTTTTATACAGGTTCATGACATAGTCGCTAACTGCTTTAACTAGATTTTCAGATTAAAAGTTCTAATCCTTTACATTGGGGCCTTTTTTTCAATGTCATTCCCTATCTCTCCCTCATTTCCTGTCATCTATTTACTATCAGCTCTATAAAATAAGCAGCAAAGGCCGTGAACGTTTAAAAAAAAAAAAACTTCTCAAAAAGGTAACCATCTTTACTGTGTCCTGCCGTTGTGTGAAAACCTACCGTGTGCATTATGAAATTAGATTGCGTTTTTATGTCATGATGGAAAAAGGCTTATTACTGACTGACGTCTTTATTAAAACAATATGAGTTTGTTTGGCTGTGCTGTAAACTGATAAACCAGCTGCTCTTCTGTTGTAATTTTGACAAAGTTGCTGCTGAATACACTTTTTCCCAGCAGCAGCAGCAATGTAACTTTCATAACAATATGCCTGTAAGATTTTGATCTTTATAGTGAGCACACGTCTACAGGATTTGGCCTGATTGAGGCGCTAGAGCAAGGGTCAGCAACCTTATGCACATTGAGGTAGCTCAACCAATGGCACACTAGTATGGACCTAAAAGAGTCTCAATAAAGATAAATTCACATATGCACACACAGGATTCATACATGCACACACATGATTCATAAATACACACACAGGATACACAAATGCGCACAAAATTCACAAATACACACACGAAATTTAAAAAGCACAGAAGATTCACAAATGCATACAAAATTCATAAATGCACACAAAATTCAGATATGCAAACAACATTTACAAATGCACACAAGATTCAGAAATGCACAGGTCAAAATTCAGAAATGTATTTCTGATGCACACACAAATATATCTTGATTTACAAACTGCTTGCGGTCTGTGAACTTCACTGCATTTGTGTGTGAATTTTGAGACTCCCCTGACTTGGCTCGACCATGGATGTATTAAGAGAACTGGATACAGTGTTCGGCGGGAAGCCCCGTACGTTCCAATGAGAGTGCTCAAAAGCGCATAAAGCAAACATGGAGCTCGGCTCTTCCGCATTGTTGGCCCATAACGCTGGTTGGTTCACGTTGGGCATGCGCACTAGCAACAATTTGTTTGCGTTGTCGTAGCAACCGGTAGCAACATGCGCGTTCATGAGCTTCTCTGTCGTGTCTCTTACAAGTGGCGAACTCATGAACTTGCCGTTTTCATTGTCTAAAATATTCACTAACGTTAAACATTGTTTTCGTTGTTCCCGATCGTTTACATGCTTAGCTAAATAAACGATAGATGTATTTAGCTAGACAACTAAGGAGATTTTATAATTATGTTGTGCTACTAGCTAGCTACCTACTAACTAGCACTAGCTAGCTGTTAGCCTGCAGTTTCGTGAACAGAGCTCATCTATGGCTTCAGCTCTCATCCACGTTACAAGCTTTACAGCATACAGCCCTCGGATGTATTATAAGAGAGAACCAAGGCAATGTAATCACTATGTCTGTAGTAACGTTATGTAGGCATATAGCTAGCTATGTATAGATCTTAATACAGCCATGCTAGCTACACCTGATGTTAGCAACTAGCTAGCTAGCCGATAGCCCGCCAGTTTGGGAAACGCTAATGACGTTACATCCACGTAGCTAACAGGCTTTACAGCAGCTACATACATACATCCCTGGGATGTATCATGACTTCATAAGATAATACCATGGACGTATTCATAGAACACATGGTGAATTACAACCATTAGCTATATCCATTATTACAGATAGCTACATGAGCTCGGGAGAACAGTCATGTGAGCGGGCGGGCGCAGTCCCGTGGCTCTACTCGCGTCCACTATGCGCATTCATCATGCCAAATTTAATAATTCTGGATTCGCTTCTAGTGAATGTTAAAAATGTTAAAAACGTAACGTTTTAAACAAGGACCCTTTCAGTGTTCGGGCTGGTAAGTTGATATACCCAGAAACAAATTATCCACTGAAATATAGACGTTTCTTTCGCCATGCAAAGTCTATGTGAAAAGTCTTTCTGGGCCATGGGGTGCAGTACCACCGTTATCCGCTAAGCCCATGGTGGCTTTTAGACTCGGCGCTCTTCCTGGGGGCTTGGGGTCGACACACAAATGCCTTTTTTTAAACAGGAATGTTCTGCAACCAATCAGATATCTCCCTTGTTTTAGCCAATCACAAGAACGCACCCCACGTGGGGGATTCAGAGTGATAGAGAAAGACTAGTCTGTCAAGGTGTACTTGATTGGTCGAACTTATAAGTCACGCCCACTGCCAACTCGGAACTTGCAGACAGAGCAACACCCAACAATGGGACATTTTTAACATCTTCTGACAACATTTTAGGCGAGAAATCAACTATGTAGAGGTCAAATATGGGCCGTATACGAAAAGTGATGGCTAATTGCAAATTTTGTCCGACTGTGTGTCGGGAGTTCAGCGGCCGGTGCTGCCTGTGTTGCTGCCTCGCCGCCCGGCCTGCTGGGAGGTATATGGAGCTCCGTCACGGCTGGCAGCCCACGGTACTCCATACCCGCGCAAAGTCACCATTTTTTGGGTTAATGGACTACCAAACGCCGCTGCCCTGACAGAGCTCCAGGGCCTGCAGCTCCCCTCTTCCTGCTAAATGGCCGCTGTGTGAGTGAGAGCGCGGTCAGTGAGCTTGTTACGCCCGCAATCTCTTACCACAGGTTCCAGTTAATCATATAATGGATATGTGTGTTGAGTTATTTAAACAAACGATCATGGAAATAAACGCCTCTTGTCCGCGATTCTCATTGATAGAGCCTGCGGCTGGATGGAGCTCTATCAATGAGAGCTAGCTAGCCTCCTCTTAGACCTCTGAAATGAAACCCCCTAATCGGACACCATAGTTAGCTTTATAAGACATTGGGGTAGATGTTCTATAAGTGGCATAACGACATTCAAACTGTAAATATACGAAAATTATGCCGAAAGTGTAGCAACGATCTTTCCCATAGGATTAAATGGGACACATAGCTAGCCTAGCTAGCAGCTCTTCCTAAGGAGACCCCTGATGTTTACAAAAATGCATTAAATTGAAATTGGACACCATAGTTAGCTTCATAAGACCTTGGGGTAGATGTTCTGTAAGTGGCATGACGAAATTCAGACTGTAAATATATGAAAATTATGCCAAAAGTGTAGCAACGATCTTTCCCATAGGATTAAATGAGACACATAGCTAGCCTAGCTAGCAGCTCCTCCTAAGGAGATCCCTAATGTTCACAAAAATGCATTATATTGAAATTGGACACCATAGTTAGCTTTATAAGACCTTGGGGTAGCTATTTTATAAATGACGTGACAAAATTCAAACTGTAAATATACGAAAGTTATGCCGGCAGCTGGCAGCCAGCCAGCTCCAGAGCTCTGCGGAGCCCCGAGCCTCGTTCGTCCAATAACCGAGAAACGGTGACTTTCGCTGGGTATGGAGTTTGCTGCTTTCTCGTCAGGCTGTGTGGAGCTCCTAAAGTTGAGCAAAACATTACGTGAATAACTACGAGAATGGATGACTCCTCCCACATTCATATAGCGCTGTGTGAACGCGTTCATGTGATTGGCTTATAAGTAAACAATCCCCCACGTGGGGTGCGTTCTTGTGATTGGCTAAAACAAGGGAGATATCTGATTGGTTGCAGAACATTCCTGTTTAAAAAAAGGCATTTGTGTGTCGAGCCAAGTCAGGGGAGTCTCAAAATTCACACACAAATGCAGTGAAGTTCACAGACCGCAAGCAGTTTGTAAATCAATATATTTGTGTGTGCATCAGAAATACATTTCTGAATTTTGTCCTGTGCATTTATGAATCTTGTGTGCATTTGTAAATGTTGTTTGCATTTCTGAATTTTGTGTGTATTTCTGAATTTTGTGCGCATTTGTGTGTCCTGTGTGTGTATTTATGAATCATGTGTCTGCATGTATGAATCCTGTGTGTGCATATGTGAATGTAGTGTGTGCATTTATCTTTATTGAGACTCTTTTAGCTCCATACACTAGCAACAAGTGTGCAAGAAAGTTTTTGGGGAAATGTTCCAATCGGCATGCTAAATTTACAGCCATTGGCAGGAGCACAGCCTGTTATTTACGGTAGTTTGATTGACCCGCTAGCTAGTACTCATTGCCTTCATCACAGAATGTGGCACAAAGGGAAAAAAAACAACATGATGGCAAGCTGATTTATGCTTTTGCGTCGAATCGACGGCGTACCCCAGCAGACCCCTCTGCGGCGCAGCGAACCCCCCTCCGAGCTCTCTGCCATCGCTCGACGTGCAAATCCAAGAATTTGTAACTTTGCGTCGAGGCGATGCAGACCGCAAGGACTGTGATTGGTCAACCCGTCCTGTGTGTTGATAGTCGGTGTTTCAAGCAGCCTACTGTGGGGAGTAGCAACATGCTAGTTGACTGACATAAGCTTTGCAAATAAACTCAGACATATTTTGGTTATGATGACGGGGTTATCCATTTGTAAAGTGTCTATATGTCAGTAACGTTTTGAAATTAGCACTTCGCCAGCAAGCAGTACTTTGTGGGCAGTTGTGCTAAAGTTTGCTTGCTAACATAAAATAAACAGGCTGGCAGACACCTCAAATATAACCTCAGACTTATCACCCCCTAGCATTATGGCGGTGAAATGCACCGCGATGCAAAGCAACCTCTGACGCAGAACTCCGAAAGGGTCACGACGCTGTAGGAGCGACGGAGTAGCTACGGCGTGGAGTTGACGCAGAAGCATAAACCAGCCTTTAATGCTGATTGTGATTAATTAACAATGACATTTTAAAATAGAACTTCATATTTAAAAGGTTTCTGACTCCAGCAAAAAGTAGTCTATTATATATCTACAATAGAAATACTGTAGCTCATCCTCTGGGGAGCATGAATGTGTTTAGAAAATGCCAGTGGGATTTGAATAGGCCATACCATTTGGATATTTGTTAAGTACAAGTTTTGGGGAGATGGGGGTGCTATAGAGGAAAGGTCAGGATGCCACTGCACATTAGGAATCCTCTGGGAACCATGAACGTCTAATGCTAAGTTAATGACAATCTAGTGTGCTGGATGGATCCCTGACTGTGAACAGGTCAAATATAGTTACAGCATACAATTCATTATGCTCTTTTTCCATGAGAATTGTTTCTTTTAGGAGGGATCAGTGTTGACAACCAAACAGCTGGGAGTGGTGACAAGCGGGGCATCGGAACATCTGTCATAAACACGAAATATTAAAACCTCCTCTCACTGTTTGATGTCCTCCGCTCTTGGCAGACCTGCAGAGACTCACAGGGAAATGTCTGTCTTTTGCAACTGTGTGTGTGTGTTCTTGTTGTTTGTTCTTGGGGTTCAAATACAGTATACGTGTGGGGTCCGGACAACTTTGTGGGGCCAAAATGCTGGACCCCACAACTTTAAAGGGCTGTTTGAGGGTTAAGACTTGGTTTTAGGATTAGGGTTAGAATTAGGTTATAGTTAGGGTGAGGGTAAGGGTTAAGGTTAGGCATTTAGTTGTGATGGTTAAGGTTAGGGTAAGGGGCTAGGGAATGCATTATGTCAATGACGGGTCCACACAAAGATAGTGCCACGCACTGTGTGTGTGTGTGTGATTATGTTTGTGAATGTGCGTGTCCCTGTGTAGTCCCACTTTGCCAGGAAGTCTGGCTCTGTGGGCAACACGCAGTGATGCATGCTGGGAGCCTGAGGCACGGAGATATTAATTAGCTCAGAGGAAACAATAGATGACTGGCTAACAGAGAGCAGAGCACAATGGAGACTTTTAAACAGGGTAATTTTCGTTTGAACTAAATGAAATACTTTACATGCATACCGTGGTTTAAGCCTTAGAGAACGGACCGTCGCGGGAGATCGTTGTTTACATCGTCTGTTTAAATCCATCTAAACTGTAAAGCATAACAGCTAGAGCATTCTTTTTTTCTTCTGCTGCAGAAAGCTAAGGCATCTGTATTTTGGGCCATTACATTGTACGTTCGTAATGATGCCATCACGTTACGTGACGTCCGGTGTAAAACCCCATGTGACACTAGACGAAACTATCAAAACACCTTTACACTCTGCTCATAAAAATTAGCATATCTAAAAAAAAAAAAATAGTTCAAATGACTGATGGGGTGTTTCTTTCATGTTTCTACATTTAGAAATCTTTTGCATCACTATCTTTTGTGTTTATTTAGTAAAATCTGATGAAAACACGTCTTTAACCCTTGTGTTGTCTTCCTGTTGACCACACAATTTTTTGTCTTTCTGGGTCAAAATTAAAAAAAAAAAAATTTCGACACTTTTTTCGCTTTTCCACCCCAACGTTTTTGTCACTTTTATCCAACTTTTTTGTCACTTTTTCCCGTCTGTCATTCTGTTCTGAGCCGTTTTTGAAGCTTTTTCCGACATTTTTGTCACTTTTTTCGACGTTCTTTAATCAATTTGTTTTTCTCAAATGATATAAAATTGAATAAAACACCCAAATTCAAAGAGAGTAGTAAACTGATCATTTATTTTACTTGTGAAGAGCGTTGTAGGGAATCATCCACGTAACTTTTTTTCTTGAAAATTTGCTTGAAAGAAATCCAAATTTCTGATATAGAATTTTATTATTTAATGGGTCAAATTTGACCCGAGGACAACAGGAGGGTTAAATACAATTTATATGACACAACTTCAATACTGTATTGGTTTATTGACTTTCATAACCTTTTAGATTTCCCTGTCTTTTTGAAGATATTCCAAGAAATGACTAGACTGGGTGAACCCAGCCCGATCTGCCGGCGATTTGATTTCGGCCTGCACCTCAGGCTGGAAACCTATACATTTTTCTATCATGCGGGGACCAGTCACAAACTGGCTTATCCACCTGGCCCGCTATTGGCGGGTTCAACACGATGACGATAGAGAAGCGAAGGCAAGCAGCTTTTTGTTTACATTCAACATGGCGGCCACCGAAGCGCAGCAACCCGTTGATGTCGCTGTCGCTGCTCTTTTAAAAGATTTCAAAGGCAAGTTTTCTCTGAAAACGGAACAGAAAATTGCCCTGGAACAATTCCTACAAAAGAAGGATATGTTTGCCTTACTATCGACCGGCTTTGGCAAAAGCCTAATTTGCCAGCTACCCCCACTGGTGGCCAAAAGAATGGAGCTCAGCTCAAACCCGGATTGTTGGTCTGATTGGTTGAAGGACTATCCAATTGCGTACAGAGTCATTTGAACTATGCCCGTTGATCACGCCTCTTGTGCAGTAGAAAATACAGAGTAGACTCCCCAGACTAATGTTCAATCTTAAAAGATTGAGCTTGGTCTGGTGATAGCCAGACTAAGAAATTACATCACAAGAAGCAAAAAGACCACCGTAGGTACTAGCAGACCATTTCTATTTGCAGCGTTCAAAAGGGTTAAACAGAGCAGTAAACACACTCCAGCTCCTGTCATTTTTATGGTGCTGCAAAATGAAAAATCTCCTATTACATTTACGATGGAAGATGGAGCAGGAAATGCAGCTCTGTGAAGAGACCGCTGAACAAATAAAGCAACTTGTTTTGCAAAGTATTAAAAGGGCAGAAAGACCACAATGTGTCTTCGTCGCTAAATTAATTGTTTTCGAAGAATGGGCTGTGACGTCTAACATCAGATTTCCCGCCAGGCTGTGAACATTCATTGAAATTCTTTTTAAGCAGTGGAATTCAAAAAACATCGTCATGTTTTCATCTGCTGCGGTATTTAGATTGATCTTTATTTCGTCACATTAATATTTAATTTCTGCTGTCAGGGACTTGCTTTGAAATGAGGACGTTATTATACTGAATGAGATTGATTTTTAATAAATTATGTTTTCTACGAAGAGATAAGAGACACGGGTGATTGAAACACATGTTCTCAATTATATGGGACTGTATTAAATGTGGTTATCAATTAAAAATGTATGAAAGTTATTAAAATGAAAAGTGACTCCATGACGCCCTTGTTTCTTTTGAGGGGAGAGAAGATAAATATTCTCTTTGTTTCTGTTACTCTGGAGCTCATCTAATAACTGAAAATAATTCATTATTATTATTATTATTATTATTATTATTATTATTATTACTACTACTACTATGGTGACAGTGTGCATTCAGTTTACAGTTTTTAAGAACTCCATAAAAAGCCAAAACAACATCCTTATAATGAAATATCACATACATGAGAATATTATAATACTCATCTATTATATGTTACATGATACATGTTACTTTTGTAACACTAGAAAATCATATTGGTTAAAGGAGAAACCTGGCACAAAATGACCCTAGGGGTTAATAACACATGATTACCAAATCGACCGTTCTCTGGGATATGTTTTCATGCTAATCGAATGTGACCAGTTTTAGCGCAAACCGCTAATTAGCTTTAAAAGCTAGTCGTCGGGGCACAGGTAAAGTAAAAAGAAATCACTATTTCTATACCACTAACAAGGCTCAAAATAGCACCACACTTCCACAGTAGCAAAATGAGGGTCTCTACATGTCAACCGAAGCATTGAGAACTTTGTAAGTGAAGAAAACAGTCATGACCAGTCGAACGATGAACGCCGTGCTTGAGCTATGTTGCTGGTTACTGGTTGCACGGCGTTTGTCGTTCGACTGGTCATGACTGTTTTCCCAAGATGGCGCCCGCCTGTATACGTGAACGGTACAGTCTTTCAAAACTATCTTTGTGGTTTGCGCTAAAACTGGTCACATTCGATTAGCATGAAAACATATCCCAGGGAACGGTCGACTTGGTAATCATGTGTTATTAACCCCTAGGTTCATTTTGCGCCAGATTTCTCCTTTAAGGAATATATTCCAACAAAAATGTAAAAACCTCTTACAGGATATGGCAACTTTTAGTAATTACTGATTAGTATGAAAGACATTGGTCTCAGTTTGATTGACTGTAAATCATTAATAATAATGTAGCTGTAAATATCACATTCTGTGCTGATGGTCTTCCAAATTAAAGGATAAATTCACATTTTTTTCAAATATGTCTGAAAACACACCCATATGTATATTAAAAAGCAGTGTTGATCGCCGAACTTTCTCCTCATGTCCATAACAGCTTCCTCCTAAAAGCAATTTCAGTGATGGGGCATAAAATCCACAGTACTATTTCTGTGCAAAAAATACTTCCAATCCTCAGCCTAAGCAATTATGATTATTCATCAGTCAGAGTTAGACAGGTAACGCAGGCATCTCCCAAAGTTAGAACTCAGGAACCTCACAACTCATTTCACATAATGTGAAGAAGATTCGGGAGATCTTGAAGACTTACACAGGACCATTAAATGAACACTCAATTGAGGAGAGAATTAAGCAGGCAGTACAGTTTAACCACGATGTGTTATTGTGCAGTGCCGTCCCAACTCTCTGATGTTCCTGTCCTCCTGAAGGTGCATTTAAACTCATGCTGGAGGCGTTAGGTTTAGCTGAACCTTTAAGGTAAACAAAGATATCTTTCTCTCTGGAAAGTATGCTAAAGTGTGGCTGGGCCACCGACCTCCAAAAGGAGACAGTCCTGAGACAAAACATTCCCTTATCATACAGCTGCCTAGATTCCTCGAATCTGTACAGAGACAATAATGAACAGGTTTGGTTATTAGACTGGCCCAATATTCTCGTCCCCTGACCTGTGACTTATGAATGACCTGATATTGTCTAAGCTCTCCCTTTGTTTCATCATACCACACCATGTTGTTTTTGGAAATTTAACCACAATTGTCTTTTTAGTATACCATTCCATCTTTTTGTTACTACCCCTCCGCCGCAGCTCAGCAAGATGTGCATCTCTCCCTTATAAGACATCCAACACATGTCTAGATACATGGGCTACGATACGATTCAGGAACGATACATTTTATTATGGAACGATTCAGTGTGATTCAGTCAACCGATTGTCAGTTCACGAGCCATCGGCCGAATCTTGGTCCATTTAGATCGATCCAGGGGTCCGCGTATCAGTGTAATCGTATCTGTAATAATGCAAGCGGATACTGATTCGTATTGGCGAATCTTTACACCCATAGAGGATACCTATTTAAATTGTCTGACTCAGACTGCTGAAGCCTCACAGTAGATTCAGCTGGAGTACTGATATCTGTATTAATATCATTGATTCTGGCCCAGTATTGCTTGGATAGTCCCTACCTCCCAGAGGGCAACAAACTTCTTTGTTCAGTTGTGATCCCCCTAGCTGGTTCCGAGGATTCCCAGCCTCTCCAGCAAAAGTGTTTTTTTTTTTAAATTTTATTTACAACTGAGATGCCCATTGCAGGATGTTAAATTTGAATGTTAGCGTGGCCGGGTCGGCTCAGTGGGTAGAGCAGGCGCACATATACTGAGAGGCTTATGCCTCGACGCAGAGCTCCAGGGTTCAAGTCCAACCTGTGACGATTTCCTGCAAGTCTTCCCCCTCTTTCTCAGCTAGCTTTCCTATCAATTAAAGGCGGAAAAGCCCAAAAATAATCTTAAAAAAAAGAAGCTTAGTTAGCACACTTTCTACCAGTGCTTTACTGTATGAACACTGTCCAGAATACTCTGTCTACCACACAAAGCCATTCAACCACCTGACCAGTTTAAGACACTTTTTTTTAGATTAAATTATTACTGTCAGCAAAACTCTAATTTACATTCCGATATGTAATAGTACCACCAAAACACAACAAACCATGTTTGCAGCAGCTACTCTCAGATACAACTCACTCTACTCAATCAACTCTGATCACTGACACCCCCCCCCCCAAAGTGCATGCGCAATAAATCCCACCCCCTCCCTCAACCATCTTGTCGTTGATTGGCTGGAACGTGGTTTGTTGTACTTTGGTGCACAGCCTGTGCCTCTAGTGTTTGTTTGACGTTTACGACCCCTGTGTTGTCTCCCGAGACCGGGCTTTTTTACAGTGTATTCAGGGGCAGGCAGCTAGCGGATCAAGGAGAGATGCCTATGATTTGGAACAAAAAAGAAATCACGCTGAAACCATGCAGGAGCACCTTTAAAGTGGTAAATTTGAAATTGGAATTAATTACTTCTCTGCAATTTTCACACTTTGCAAAGTCATCCAGTGGGCCTGATTGGACCCTTTGGCGTGCCGGTTCTAGGCCCATGGTCCATATGTTTGACACCAATGTTCTAGACCTTACTATAATTGCATACTTTTAACACAGTAGCTGTCATGTCGTGTTTGGCATTGCTCATAACTACTTGTTTGGATTTCCCCATGCTGATTTCCAATGCACTATTGCAACAATATTGTAGGGCTGCAGCATATGTCTGAGTTACTGTAGGTGTTTTGTGCTTGTATCATTGTACATGTACATGTTAAATGCTATAAAAAGAAAAATATAGAAAAAAAAGCTACTTTTGTAAGCATATTAGCCAGTCCAGTGAATTAAAATAATGATACCAATGGAGGTCATGACACCTCTTTCACACAAACTGTGGATATTTTATGATTCAGGCTGACACAGGACATCTGTACTATGTCTCCCTTTTTTTTTTTTTTTTTTATCACATTGGCACCTATGAGCAGTGAGCGCGTACTGAGGAAGGCGATTTACTAGTCTACTAAAAACCTCAAAGGTGGCAGCACGATGCGGGCAGAAAACAAACAGGGCCGATGCTCTGCAGTGACGAGGTGAGAGCTGTTCTCATGAGGCAGCGTAACGAGCCGCCGCCGCCGCAGCGGGCTAAGCTGCCATTTCCGCCCATTAAAAAAACTAAACCCCGGGGTTGGCCCCGGCCACCATTACAAGGCAGCTGTGTCCACGAGGGTCAGAGACTGACGCGGACTTTGATAGCATGTCTCCAGCTAATTGCGAGAACGCTCATTATGTCTGATAAAGAAGAACATAAATCACAAGGAGAGGACTGACCCGCGGCTGGCCCCCGGACGTTTTGGCGGAGGGAAACTCTCAGGGGCCGACTCAGAACGGCTAAGATCTCATTACGTCTTTATCTTGACAAAGAGCCAGCAGCATCTTTGATACTGCCGGGGAGACCTGCTTTCATACACACTCCCTCTGTTCTTTGTGGCCGGATAAAAGCAACCCGAGACTGACACCAAATCTGGTGTTGAGTCTCTGATGCTGGTGGCTGGGAGTCCCTCCTACCTCACTGAAAAGATCCATGATCTTTCTAAAAGAAGGCCTGTAATCTAGACCGACTCCTGCAACTCTCTCTCTCTCTCTCTCTCTCTCTCATCAGCAGTTGTGTCTTCAGCTTTCATCTATTTCAGGAGGATGTGCTGGACTTCCATTGACTGTTAATAAAATGTTACTCTTGTGCACTTAGGGTTCTGTCACACCTAACCTATTGGGTTCAGTTTAACTAATGCCTACCATACACTAGAAGACTTTGAACAGACTTTGAAAAGACTAAAGTCTGACACCATCTGACATCTTAAGACAATCATCTAACGTTAAAGAATGCCATAATGTGTAAAGACTGGGGATCTTGCAGGGTCACAAATTGCGAGACTACAACTAGATTCGCTAGCGTTAGCTGAGAACTTAAGGGAAAAAGTTTGGCCATTTACTAACTTTCATAGATTATTGATTGATAACCACGTTTAATACAGTCGCAAATAATCGAGAACGTGTTTCAATCGCCCGTGTTTCTTATCTCTTCGTAGAAAACATAATTCGTGGAAAATGAATCTCATTCAGTAATTATTCAGTATAATTTCAAAGCAAATCCCTGACAGCAGAAATTAAATATTAATGTAAATAAACATGAATCGAAATAAATTGAGGACGTCATGTTGGGCTTTGGAAAACACTGTATGTAAGCAATGTACATTATATATTTATGCAGGTTCATCTCCATCACCTGTCAGTCCATGTGACATCCTGTTTACTCTCTTTGGTTTGCTTTGGACACTGTCCTCCCCCCAAAAAACGTTCCCATAGGTCGTTTGTTAAAGCAGCAACTTACGACTCATATCCACTTTTATAGTGGCGGCGCCCTCTAGTGGCCGTATTAGTTATGACGGGAGTGAAGCAGGAAGGAAGGTGACACAGTGTAAAAGGATAAAAAAAAAGGATCAAACTTTATTCTTAATCGTCACATACACATACAATGTAGTGACATTCTATTACTGCATTTAACCCATCCTAAGTATTAGGAGCAGTGGACAACGATACATACAGCATCCGGGGAGCAACTCTGGGTTCAGTGTCTTGTCTTGTCAGTCATCTCATTTTCGACGGGGTCCTTAACGATTAGTAAATAAAAAGTGCTCTCATAATTAGACACAACAGTTAACAAAAACGAAAACAGACACAAAAAAAGAAAGAAAAAACATCAGTCAGTCATAATCAAGTTTGAGGCAGAGCAAGAATGAAACTGGATATTAATAATATTAGAAGAAGTGTTATCATGGTGTTGTAGAGGATTATGAACAGGTAAAGTTGGCATTTTTAAAGGAGTGGATCAAATGCTTACAGGTAGATTATTCCAATCTGAGGGGCCTTTAAACTTAAAGGCTGTAGTGAAAGTTACAGCAGGGACAGAAAGTCTGTTTTAGATAACTAGGGTAATTGAAATGTATACATTTATAAATAAACTGCAACCAGTGCTGATGTCTTCTTACTGAGGGTGATGGCAGAGTAAGTTTTTCATACACAATACAATGATGAGTTGTGAAAGATGAAACATGTCACAATCTTTTTCTAAACTTAACTGAGTAGTTTTTGTGCCTAAATATGACCAAACCGTGACCGTTTCACAACATTAACGACGTGTTTAAAACTGCGACGTTACGTCCTCTGGTTTAGATATGAGGACGGAGAACGTTCCTGCGGGTATTAGAGGGTAGGAATAAACGATCCGTATCATCGTATGGTTTGGAGGACTTGTTGTTTGTTTGTGATAAGTCAGTGTGAACATAGTCTATATCCAAAATGTTCCACTTCCGGGGTTGTTCAGGTGCCGTCGAAATTTCCGCCAGATGTCCCTTCGTTTTTCGGCCGGATGTCCGTTAGCTTCCGCTTTCTTTGTGTTGGAATTCTAAACTCTGGCGGATTTCTGAGGACTATGGTTAACTGCTCCTCAGATCTCTGCAGGGTAAATCCAGACAGCTAGCTAGACTATCTGTCCAATCTGAGTTTTCTGTTACGCGACTAAAACAACTTTTGAACGTACACGTTCCACCAAAACAAGTTCCTTCCCGAGGCTATTTTGCAGAGGCACCGTGGCTCCGTCCGGTGCTTAGTGCCGCCCAAGACAGTTGTGATTGGTTTAAAGAACTGCCAATAAACCAGAGCACGTTTTTCTCCCATCCCGGAATGCTGTGTGAACTAGCCAGACCCTCCTCCGCAGCGCTGTGAAGGAAGGTCTGGCAAAGCAAGACTTGTGTTAACAGAAATTGGACCAGAATGAAAGGCCAACTAACATCAAGTCAAATCCCTGTGAGTACAGAGCATATTGCAAATTGACATGTCAACTTCCTATATATTTGCAGAGGAAAATATAGGGCTATAGTAGAGGTCACATCTGGGTTGTCAACATGTTTGAATCAGGGTGGAAAATGATAAATACATGGCACTCCTTATCCCAACACATCGCACTGCTTTCTGCAAATAAACATACAGACTGGATTGCAAAATAGACAACCTAACAGTGACGGACAGTTTTCTGGTGCATCATGACTGAACATGTCTATTTTGATACTCAGCACCACTTCCTCCAACACTGATCAAGTCTTTGCAAACATTTCACCTTTCAGCGACTTCTCTCTTGTGTCTCTCGTGTGTGCATGGGAATACAGAGATTTCGGGATCTAAAATGTAAAAATTGATTTTATTCGCTATACACAAAGGCCTTCCACATGGTTGTGTTTTTTCTCTCCAGTAAGTTCTGATCTTGAACTGTGGCAGCTGCATCAGAGTGAGATCCTTTACAGCAGCACATGTTGGACTGAGGAAATCCAACTGGCTCAGAGATTTCTTTCAGTAATCCACTGTTTCTGGGGCTACTGTAATACAATCTCCAGTCTTACGGCTGTTGTTTGAGACTGTAAATATATTTTTTCTTACAACATCAAATGTAAATTTGAAAGGAAACTAAATATAGTCATGAAATCAAAATCAGTGAAGTAACTATACATGCTCTTGCTAATGTTTAGTGCAGCTTGAAGGTACAGGTACTTTAGTACTAGTCTCGCATTGCCAGACCTTCCTCCACAGCGCTGCGGAGGAAGGTCTGGCTAGTCCACACAGCATTCTGGGATGGGAGAAAAACGTGCTCTGGTTTATTGGCATTTCGTTAAACCAATTGTCATGGTGCCGGACGGAGCAACGGTGCCGCTGCAAAATAGCCTCCGGATGGAAGTTGTTTTGGTGGAACATGTGTATGTTTAAAAGTTGTTTTAGTCGTGCAACAGAAAACTCCGATTGGACAGATAGTCTAGCTAGCTGTCTGGATTTACCCTGCAGAGATCTGAGGAGCAGTTAACCATAGTCCTCAGAAATCCACCGGAGTTTAGAACGGCAACACAGAGAAAGCGGAAGGTAACGGACATCCGGCCGAAAAGAAGGACATCCGGCGCTAATTTCCTGGTGGCACCTGAACAATCACAGAAATGGAACATCGTCAGTATGGACTACTTTAGTATTACTTACTTTACGCTTTTATTTTGGAAAGCTTTCTGTGTCTCTGCTTTATTAATAGTAATAACAGTAATATTTTGCAATGTGTTTGACATTTTCTGAAAAAAATACTTCATTGCGTTTTGAAATGAACCGTGTTCATTGATAGTGCTTCTACTGTCCGTCACTCAGACAATGAGAAACCAAACATGCATATTCTCCTCATGTGACTACGAATTGAAAAGACAAAAATCTTTGCACACAGACCGGGTCCGGGAACCTTTACAGGACTTTTCTGTCCTTCCGTCTTTCCCGCCTTAATCCTTTCCTCTTTCTTGACTTCCTTGAATCTTAAAGGACCAATGTGCAGGAATTTCTCCCATCTAGCGTTGAGATCATATATTGCAATCAACTCTCTCGCGCCACGCAGTTCAAAGTAAGTATTACAGCTACGGTAGCCTTCACGCTTCAAAAAGCCAGTCTCTTGCTCTTTTCAATATCCTTTATCTTTTTCTGGGCGAAGAAGAAGACTCCTGTTCCTGAAATTTGGATTTTAAATACGTGTGGTCCTCCATGTTTCCTTCTTCAAACTTGCCGGGGCCGGGAAGCTACGATACCCATTAGCAGCATTAGCAGCATCTGTGAGTTTATCATGTGACAGCAAAAACATGAAAGGCGGAGCAGTATATCCTGTATGTCCCTTACCGGCTAACGTATTTCAAGATGGAGCATGAATATGGAGCGTCTACGTCAGTTCATGCAAATGTAAAATTTCAAGCCAAAAGGAATACTTGGAATTGATGGTGGTGGTAAATATTCATGAAAAAGGACAAGTTTGTGAACGGGCAACACAGATTTTGATAATGAACAACTAAACACGTTACACACTGGACCTTTCATTTTTCGTTTAATTCAACTAGTACTTTGATGTTACATTCAACATAAGATATATTTTGCAGGTAAAAAAAATTGTATCTCTGCCTTTCAGCTTTATTACACACTGTAGAAAATATTTTTTTTTTTAGAAAAAAAAGAAATATATATTTTCTGCATTTTTACACGACTTCACACGACTAGGCCTTCATTCCGTCTTTTCATCGTTTCTTTACTTCCATCTATCCTTCCTATATCCCTACTTTTCATTCTATCTGTCCCTCTTTTTGTTTTCTTCTTTCCTTCTTTCCAAATTTCTTGTTTTCTCTATGCTTCAATTTGTCCTTCCTTTTTCCATCCTTTGTCTCTTCCTTTTGTCTCTCTCCTTATTTATTTTCCTTCTTTCCTTCCTCCCTTGTGTGCTACATTGATTCCTTCCTCATTTGCTCTTACGTTCATTTCCTCTCTCTTTCCTTATACAACTGATTCTAAAGCAAAATTATATTGCTAAGAGTATTTTTTATGAGTCAAAATTATTTTATCTCTAAATCTATTGATTTTTTCCCCTAACTTTATGTAGCAGGTGTGTGCTGTACTAGGTACTGTGCATGCTAATATTACATCAATGATTTAAAAACTGAAAAAAAACCCCGTTTTTTTCTAAATAAGTAAATACTTTTTTCTTTTTTTTTATATTCTTTATTTTCTTTATTGCAAGACAGAAGACAAAACATTAAACGACCAACAAAAACAAGAAACATTAACAGAGCAACAAAAACGTAACAAAACAAACAAAAATATTGTGTGTGTGTGTGTGTGTGTGTGTGTGTGTGCGTGCGTGCATGTGTGCGTGTGTGTGTGTGTGTGTGTACATGATCAATCTGGGACAAAGTATGATGGAAGGGTAAATACTTTTGATCCTTGAATACAGATTACTGCAGAAACCTATTTGTTTTGAATTGGAATTTGAATGCCGAATATTTACTGTAATGGAGTATTTTTGCCCTCAGGTACAGTACAGAGTTCTTTCTCCTTGTTTTTCTCTACGTAAAGGTTGAGGTTGTGAGATGGAGAGGGAGGGGTCTGTGTTCAGTGAGGGGAAGTATTGGTTTGAGGAAATGGTTGACCTTTGGCCCTGGCTACATGCTTCCTAAATGCCAGAGGGTTGACAGCACACCAACCGTTTCCAACTTCCCTTCAAACACACCTCGGCTCTCCCCCTCCAGAGGAGCAGGCCTGTACATTACGCCAGGACTTTGACACATGCTGTTATTCTAACACATGGCTAATTTTCTCCCTGACACATTGGAAGCCAAGACAAATATTCACTTTCATTCTGCTGTGTGAGTTTTGGATTATAAGACTCGAGGTTTTGACAGCACAGCATGGAAACAGCAGAGCGGGACATTTGGCCACTGCGGCGGACTGCCGACACTCATCTAAAAGAAATTGCAAATTTATTTTGACATTGAGTACACTTTCGTTTGACGTGAGCGACGCGGATGTGTCCGTGTCTTCGGAGAGCATGATTCAGAGTAAACACAGGCTATGAAAATTTCCAGAAACATTCCAGCACTGTGAGAATCAAGGCGTAGCAACATCTGTACGCCCCACACCCCTCCTGATTCAACTTTTGACCACCAGACCGAGCCAAATTTATTCCTAGTTAAATAATGTGCACTGGAATTTAGCCGCTTTTCAAAATGCATTGCAATGTGCTTATTTGCTGTATGTGATTTAAGAATGTATAGGGAGGCAGAGAGGGACGTGGGAACCTGAGTAATTTCATGTAAATCACGTTTTCCCTTCAATTAAACTTAAGTATTCCCTCCTCAAATGTACGAGAGACAGAGAGACTTGAGTCTGTGGTCCATCCATTCTCATTCAATCCCATTTTGACGAACAGCCTCACATCCGAATAGTACCAGGTTATCAGAAAGAACATTTTATTCAGACAGTCGTTTGACACGCAGAAACCACCACTCCTGACAGCTATTCAACGTTTTCTTTCTACATTTCCTGACAGCTGCAGTCAGTTGTTATGGTCCACTTTGACTGTGCTATGTGTTGTACTGCCACAGTCTCTTCTTTGAGTACGCTAAGACAAGGTGCACAAGTTGGACGTTTTAAAATTCTTGGGGTTTGAATAAATTACACAGCTAATATTGTGGACTCACTATCAAAAGATTAGTCAGATGATATGCAAATTATTTTGTCCACAAATCCCATTAATAGACCAAAATCAACCATGAATTGATCCAACAATATTGTCTGATCTGTGTCTTGTTCCTCTGTGCTGTGATGCTCCATTGAAATCCAAGAACACCCTGTTGCATTGTGTGACATGTCCCTTCATCACCATGAACACACACATTGTAGTTTATTTGGACTCTATCACACTATTTCCTCCTGTTTGAGTAACCTTTGCTAAAAACTATAGTGATGAGCTGTTTTAGGAAATGATTGAGTCTTTCATCAAATACAAAGTTATATACATGGTGCATAACTTTTTGATATTAATGAACGTCCGTTACATTCAAGCCATTGCCAAATGAGTTGCTACAAAGCTAATTAAGACTATCAGCTCCACACAACTCTCTCTGTATTTCTCAGTATGGCTTTGTTCAGAAAATGGTGTCGTCCAGCGACAGAAAGTTGAGCAGAGATAATTCCCTCTTCTGAAGAGTCCATGTTTTTTTAATCCTCTGTGTCCTCCTTGATAGCAAGCAACTGCGTGGAGGAGGGTCATTACTTAGAATTCCTCATTGCTGTGGCAGAAACTATGCACTATAGCTTTAAATTAACATCTCATACAACCACAATCCACCCCAACCATCTCCCTACGACTATTGTGTGACCAATGTTATTATTTGCTGACTTATTTGACACAAACCCCATTTAGGTCATTTAGGGGCCTTGGGCATCCACCAGAGCTCGCCATTTCAGTCTTTGAAGTTTCCAAGTCTCGAGGTATTTTTTGACCTACCCAGTTTCCTCTTTCCCTGGGGATTGTAGTTCATGACTTTTATTGGGATGGTATTTGTGTGAGTGACCATTCCATTTACACTTTGTTCTTTTGAGTGTGGTAGCTATGTCTTCCTGATTGGTAATCCTGCACAGTTCCTCATTTGTGGACTGGATGGGCCACCATAGATTTAGGATGTCATGTAGGCATCTGTTCACAGAATGGATTAAAATCTGATTGTGTATTCAGATCACGAGGGTTGCGATGCCCGAAAAAAAATGTATCACCAGATTTACAGACGTCTCTTGTAAGTCTATGGGGGGAAAGTCTTTTTGGGCCCCATGGCATTACATGACAGACAAGAAGTTGTAATTCCAGTTGTTTGGCAGCTATGTCAAATTGGATTCAAAGCCCGGCACACTTTCTGGAGGGCGCCTGTGCGTGTACCCTTTGATGGCAGACCCTCATGCCCTCGCCGACAGTATAATTTTGGTTTAAGTAGGTGAAATGTTTCACGTCTACACTAGAAAAAAACATTTGCCAAAGAACATAATCCAGACAGCAATTATGTTTCCCTTAGAAATGTAATTAGCAAAACAAAGTAGCAGTATTTACAATAATTCTTTAGGGGGGGGGGGGCATTTTTGTCACAGTGCATGTTTTAATTCAATTTCAATTCAATTTTATTTATAGTATCAAATCATAACAAGAGTTATCTCGAGACACTTTACAGATAGAGTAGGTCTAGACCACACTCTATAAAGCCCCAACAATTCCAATAGTTCCCCCAAGAGCAAGCATTAGCAGTGGCTATTGCGACAGTGGCGAGGAAAAACTCCCTTTTAGGAAGAAACCTCGGCAGACCCAGACTCTTGGTGGGCGGTGTCTGACGGTTGGGGTTATGACAGTACAGGGTGTAGCGTGGCACAGCAGAGCATGGGTGGACGCGGTGGACGCAGCAGGACGTAGCCGGGCATTGCAGGGAATCGCAGAGCGTAGCAGGGTGTAGCAGGTCCATAGCCACAGCTGCACCCAAGACCCAGGTCTTGGTGTCGCCCTAATCCGAGGCGATGTTCTGGGCGAAGAAGAAACATAAGGACTCTGGGGAGTAAACTCCCCAGAGCTAGGTTAGTAAGAAGCACTTCTGGGACAGGATGTGCATAAAAGGAAACAAAAGAAAAGAGCGTGTCATAAGAAGGAACTTCCTCGGCAGTCTAGAATTATAACAGCATAACTAGGAGAGGCACTATATTATTGATTATACGATAGGTAA
The DNA here is from genome assembly GCF_008315115.2 of Sander lucioperca. Lineage (NCBI taxonomy): Eukaryota > Metazoa > Chordata > Actinopteri > Perciformes > Percidae > Sander > Sander lucioperca. Next base: position 26,895,011 of record NC_050186.1, on the reverse strand, counting down.
ATCTGATGACTGTAAAGAGAAGCAGAGAAAAGCAGGGGTGCTGTGTCTGCAGCTATACACCCTGCCCCGCCGGTCTAGGCATTCACTGCAACTCCTCACTCCCTAACTATAAGCTTTATCAAAGAGGAGAGTTTTCAGTTTAGTCTTAAATGTAGCGACGGTGTCTGCCCCCCGAACCCAGACTGGGAGCTGGTTCCACAGGAGAGGAGCCTGATAGCTGAAGGCTCTACCTCCCATTCTACTTTTAGAGACTCTAGGAACCACAAGTAACTCTGCATTCTGGGAGCGTAGTGCTCTAGTGGGACAATAAGGTACTAAGAGGTCCTCAAGATATGAAGGAGCTTGACCATTTAGAGCTTTATAGGTCAGAAGAAGGATTTTAAATTCAATCCTGGATTTTACAGGAAGCCAATGGAGAGAAGCTAATACAGGAGAAATATGATCTCTTTTCTTAGTTCTTGTCAGAACACGCGCTGCAGCATTCTGGATCAGCTGGAGAGTCCTAACGGACTTATTTGAGCATCCTGATAATAAGGAATTACAGTAGTCCAGCCTGGAAGTAACGAATGCATGGACTAGTTTTTCTGCATCGTTTTGAGATAGGATGTTCCTAATTTTAGCAATGTTACGAAGGTGAAAAAAGGCTGTTCTAGAGGTGTGTTTTAGATGGGCGTTAAAGGATAGATCCTGATCAAAAATAACTCCTAGATTTCTGACAGTAGTACTGGAGGCCAGGGCAATGCCATCCAGAGTAATTATATCTTCGGCTAATGAGGTTCGTAGGTGTTTGGAGCCCAGGACAATAACTTTGGTTTTGTTTGAGTTTAACATCAGGAAATTGTAGGCCATCCATGATTTTATATCTTTAAAGTCTTTCAGTTTTAGTAAATATTTTTTGTAAGTATTTCAGTTGTTTGTGGATTTCATATTTCATATTATTTGTTATGTGTGTGGCCTTTTACCTATTTTTACCATTTAAAAAAACAAAAATGTGCAGGAGTTGACATCAGAGATGTCCATGTAATAACAATCAATATTACAAAAAAAATTCATCCTAATACAGTACAGTTACAATTACATCTGATTCGAGATGAGATATATGACTGAAGGAAAGCGAACAAGGGCCTGCCAAGGCTCCATACCGAAGTTTACAAAAAAATGCAAGTGCCATTCCATTTTTCATTGGTGATAATCGGCCGTGTCGACCTGTTCAGCCCTGGGAGTGGTGCCTTTTAATGGCACTGCATGACTAATGGGCCAAAGGCACTCATCCATCAAAGCATGTGAGCCAGCGTCTGTGGGCCACCATACACTCCTTATCCTCAGGCGGGTTAATGGCACTGTACTGTAGCATGGGAAACAGAACCAGGTGTCACCTCACTGTAAAGCTATGCTAATTAGCCAAGCAATAAAAACACTCAGGCTAATTAACAAAGAGGCATATAAAAGGAAGGAATGTCAAACTGTGACTCACAAAAGGAAGGAATGTAGGCGAGCAAACACCAGCTGAGGGTGTGCTGAGCATGCTCCTGTCTGTGTTTTTATGCGTGTGTGTGTGTGTGTGTGTGTGTGTGTGTGTGTGTGTTAGTGTGTTATAGTGTTTGTGTATGGACAGAGGTCATAATGTATGAGAATATCCAGCCCTTCCACATGGTCTCTGGGGTCTGTTTTCTAATTACAGCCTCTGCCATGTCAGGCCCATTATTCATTTTCTTCCGCAAAATTGTTTATTTATTAATCTACGAGACACATTGAATCCAATGGGTAGCATATTAAAGTTGAAACACGTATTACCCAATATAGTCCCAAGATGGTAAACAAAAACAGAAAAAAAACCTGGCATGAAATTTATAATCTTCTAAACTAACCTGCCACCGAGCCCCTGTCAGATAAGCCCTGATCCAAACTCTATTTTGTTTTTGGAGAACTCTTGTTTTCTCGGCCTATTGGTTTAACTTGAAGGACAACCAGACCAATCCGCTCATCGTCCTATTCTCCCCGACTTCCAAGAACATTGTTTCTTTTGCTGCTATACAATCAACCTTGGAAAAAATGTTTACAGCCACATTATGGAAAATGAAAATTACATTTTTACCTGTTGATAGTGCTAGAAGTTACCCAGTCTATATCCACGATGTTCCACTTCTGGCATTGCTCCGCCAGATGTCCATTACTTTCTGCTTTCTTTGTGTTGTAATTTTAAACTCTGGTGGATTTATGAGGACTATGGTTAACTGCTCCTCAGATCTCTGCAGGGTAAATCCAGACAGCTAGCTAGACTATCTGTCCAATCTGAGTTTTCTGAGCAATCCCAGAAGTGGAACGTGGTGGATATAGACTAGGCAATGTGAGACTATAAGTTACCTAACTAGCCTTGCAGGTATCACAAGGACACACATGATTCGTTGTGATCAGGGCTTTAGACAAAAAAAAAATATTTGTAACTTTTTAAATAGTAAGATGGTTCCTAACTGCGAGGGACATCTAATCACTCAACGAAACGGGAAAAAAAATGAGCGTTATGCGGCCACTGCAGTTAAGTTTAGGCACCAAAACGACTAGTTAAGTTTACGAAAAAGATTGTGGTTGGGTTTAAAACACTTCCAAGAAAGAGGCATTTCCGGGTTGAAAGTCCTTTGTTTTCCCCAGGAAAGCGAACTACACTCACCGGCTTGAATGTTCTGTGTTTTATGACACTTCTTTAAGTAATAAATGGAAAACATTTAAAAAAAATAAATAAAATATATATATATATATATATATATATATATATATATATATATATATATATATATATATTGTCCCCCCATTTTTGTGCTGATCCGAAAATTGATCCGATCCATGACTCAAAACCATGATCCGTTCTGAACCGTGAGTTTTGTGATCCATTGCACTCCTAGTGATAAAAAACAACAACCAACACTTACATGTTGCACTTTGTAGTTTGGCTTTTTTGTCACTAATGTACTTCTTTGTGATTCTTGCTGCTCTGAGTTTGTACCTTCATGGTTGAATGGACTTATTGGAAGTCGCTTTGGATAAAAGAGTCAGCTAAATGAAATGTAATGTAATAAACCTATGTAGCCTATACTATATGATAGGGAGAGTTTCCCAAGTCACACCAGACATCATTTTTTGTTTTCAGGATGGTGGCCGCACGGCAGTGTGAAACTAGCTCACAAAGCATTTTAACCTGAGCTCTCGTTAAGTTTCAAAATTGGTCATTTCTTTCCCTTCTCTCTTTTGTGTAACACTTCTGTTGAAAAAAAAATAAATAAAAAACTCACATGACCAAAAAAAAGCTTTTTCATTAACTGCACACTATTAAATATAGTGATTTCTACAAAGGGCACCTTTAGGGGAAATAATAATTAAGGTACTCTTCCTGGTCTTTATGCCAAAATGAACATTTTCTCCCTCTTCAGATTTTATATGGCTTGTCTCCATTTCATTCTTTACACTTATACATTTAACCTGACAAGGAGAAACACTTTGTTCATGATGAACTGTGAGCAGTTAAACTCTCCAGACACACTTGTGATCAGTTGTCATGATTGCGGTCGTTTGCCTGCAGGTGGGGCCTTTAAAGGACCTGTGTGTTTCCTGCTCTGTAAACCACAGTAGTGTGTGGCTGCTTTTGAATCCAAAATGTGTTTTTTTTTGCACAGTTACAAATTGACAAGGGCAAACAAAAAAAAAAAATAGGGATGACGTTTTATGGCTTTCAACTTTTTTTCAAGTGGTGCACTGAAAAGGGAAGTTTGAACATGTTACATGATGTACTGTTGGGAGGAAACATGTCGTTCAACCAGAAAAACTGGAGCAAAACCTTTTCACTCTGAACACCAACGCCAATTTTCATGTTGACTGTATCCAGTGTTCTCCAGCCCAGGGGACCTGTGTAGTTGATCCTGAATGATCTTAGTGTTATTGTCTTTTTATTATAGTGAAAATAAATGAACTGAAAACCCAAACAAACATTAGTCCTAATGAGGCAGTTAACAAAAAAAACAAGACAGAACAAACAACTGTAGACAACGGAGCTGGGGTTGCAGTGATGTAATTGCTGCAGCAGCAGCACCATGGGCCTATCAGTCTTTAGAGTTTATGCTCTTTTAGTAAATATTAGGATGCCTTCTTTAAGTGTGAGCCCTTCATTTTCAGCCCGTTTATTTACACAGATCAGACACCAGACAGCTGTGGTATCTTTTTTTCTGTTAAAGCTACACTCCCTACTACGAAACAATCTTTCTTAGCAACTAATGTTTGTATAATCATAGTCCTGAACCAAATGTAGGCAGATAACTTCACTAGAAATAAGAAAAATTGACACTAATTTTGGAAATGTGTTACAAGGCAATGCATTCCCATGAACGGGTTCGTATGATACTGTACGAAAATGCATACGCACCAATTTGTTTGATATCCCATGGAATTAGGCGGCCGCCGGCTGGTCACGTGACGAGCTGCGTGAGCTGTTGGTCGTATCAGCGGCCGTTGCTAGTTGAGTTTAGCCGACAAAAGGTGAGCGTCACGCGGCGACGACAGTTAAATAGGCACCAAAACGACTAGCTTAATTTAGGAAAAAGATCCTGGTTTGGATTAATAGTGTGTTACATTTTTACTCAGTGTTCAAAATCTCCAATTCTAAGTCGAAACGCTAGCCTGGTCCTACCAGACTCTGGTAGCCTACATTTCATTTGTACAGAGAGTCTGGCCACTCTCCATTGACAAGTGTTAACTTCCTTGAAGGCGGGTTTAAGTTTAAAACTATTGGATCTGCCCAGAGCCACTCTGGATCTGCCATAACCAATCGCTAACGTTTGGTCGTGACGTCGGCTTAGCATCGCTAGCGTTAGCCTTAGCCAACTCCTTCAACACTAACAGAGCGAGCAGGAAAATCAAACTTTTCCCGAACCCCGCGGGGAAGAGGGCCACAACATCATGGCCACCAGCTCGCATCTTTTCCCGCCACAACTCAATCTAGCGCACAACTTCAACGTCATCGTTTTCAGCCATTCCCTCTGTTCGCTGATAGGAACGCCAAAGATTTGACCGGAGATAACCCAAGAATATACTGCAAACCCAGACGGTGTACTGAAGGAAAATAGAGAAACGCACCCCGTGAACTCAGACTTCCGAGTTGGGAAGTCGGAGAACATCACAGTATTGTCCAACTTCTATCTGTGGACACGTTGTTTGTATGCACAAAAACAACCAAATGCGTTGTTATCAACTGGTATTGCTAACAATGGCTAACCTGGCTAGAGCTTTAACCCCACAGTGAATTCCGACTTGTTAAATGGGTGTGACATCATTCTGAGCTACAGCTTCCGATTTCCAAGGTAAATGGAACGCACTATAAAACAATCCCATGGAACACACATCCGTTTCCTGGGTGAAAGACTTTGATTTTCCCCAGGAAGCAAACTCCGCTCCCCGGCTTTAAGGCTCTGTGTTTTATGACCCACCCATCCCCCCCAACTTCCTCCCTACAAGGTCCACAGTGTTCTTATAAAGCAGCAGTCAATGTGGTACATACAGCAAAAAATGTGGAATACATATGAATAACAGTATGTTACTTGCCGTACCTATATCGTAGCCTGTACAGTGATGTCATCACACTCGCAGATTTTTAAAAAACTTGCTTCAAAAACAGACTTTTAGCACTAAAGACAAACAAAGGTTTTTGCAGTGCGCTAGCATAATTTATGCTTATTTAGTCAACTCAGTTTTTGTGCATTTAGACAAGTAGAACTGCATGCCTAATATGCATGTTTACATACTGCATAGTCTGGATCAACAAAACACTTCCAGGAAAAATCCTGACATCTGTCTCTTATCTTCCGCTCTCACTGTGTTGCCATTCTCGAACTCTGTTCACTTCGGGAAGCAACACCAAACTTCGAACTAGCAAGCACTACACTGGCAAGAGCAAATGACGTTTAACCATGTATCGAGCTGATTTAAATAGCTCACGTTATTGTGTGTGTTGTTTTGCAGAGCCATCGTCGCTGTGTCCGGAGCTTAGCGCCGGCCAAGACCATTGTGATTGGTTTAAAGAAATGCAAACAACCCAGTGCATTTTTGTTTTCTGTTTTTTTCCACCTATCCCAGAATGTATCTGTGGTATAGCCAGACCTTACTCCTGATAGGTCTGGCAATGCAAGACTACATATTGCGAAACTTCATTAACAGTCATTTACTAAATGTATTTCCCTAAAGGAGACACTGCCAAAACAGTTCAGTAACTTTTCAGTACCTTGGTACTTTTCTTTGGTATCCCTGACATTTGCAGACGCCTCACCAGCAACCAGACTTTCTAAATATTTAAACACAAGCAGTCTACAACAGTTTATACCCAGTCTGAATTTCTGAGAGGTTGGTACTTCAGACCATCAGCATAACTCACTTTCACTGTTCCCATCAACAATAACATTGGATGCATTTAGAAACACATCACAGCAGAGTTTGAGCCTGGAAAGCTCAGCACAAGAATGTACCATAGAAATAAAATTAATAGAGAGGACATTCCCGGTCCGCTAAGCCACTGCTGCTTGGTCTAACAATCCCTCGTTCTTACCCTCCGGAGAACGTCCTCCCAAACGGCATCTGCCTGTCCTCTCAGCCAGCGGCAACAGATTTTACCAACAAGTTCCCGAAACCAACGACGATATGGTATTTGATCCTACCCACAAATGTAAGACAGTTCTATCATGACTTTCTATATAAAGCTTTGTGTATGCATGGAAGCCATTTAGAATTTAGACAAGAGTCCTACACTCAAGATCATCATGTAAAGAATAAATGAAAGAATGGTTTCAGGGAAACTTTCCACATTTACTGCACACTTTTAGTACAAGGACACTACCAGCGTGTATGCATGTTTGTGCCCATTTACCCCGAATGTACATTTTTCTAGGAATAATAATTTTCCAAAGCATTTTAAACAATTTTTTTCCTTGTGATCAAAAAAGTCAGGCTGCTAATTACTAAACTGCTAATTTTTCCATAACCACTTAAAATACTATTTCTAAGTGTCAAAATCATAGCAGGGCACCTCAGATAGGTCAACCGTCAAACTACTGTTCTAAGGGCTTACCTTTTTTTGTTACATTAACAGTAACTGGTAAAACTAATCCAAGTGGGTCAAGGCGTGGTCACACTAGCTTTTTAAATATTGAAATGTTGAGGTGAAATCAATTAATTTCAATTCAAGTTGATTTCTAAGTGGATTTATTCATTTATCCCAGGATAGTGTAATCTACAATACATCTAAAAATGTTTCTTTTATGTATGTGTGTTCTGATTTGACTGAGTTGTGATTCCAAGAAAGTGTATGACTTTTGGTTAAAGCAATCAGTCTGTAAAGTGTAATAAGGTATCGTAACCAGCTCCCCGATATGTGCGTCACAGCTGCAGCTCCAACACTTCCTGTTGTTAGTACCTGCATGCACCTGTCCCTTTCACCACAAAAGTGACTTCCAATAAGTTCATTCAACCATGAAGGTAAAAACTATATATATATATATTTATTTATATATATATATATATATATATATATATATATATATATATATATATATTTATTTATTTATTTATATATATATATATTTAGTATTTATATATATATATATATATATTATGTATATATATATATATATATATATATTTATTTATATATATATATATATATATTTATATATATTATATATATATTAGTATATATTTATGTATTTATGTATTTATATATGTATTTATGTATTTATATATATATATATATATATATATATATATATATATATATATATATATATATATATATTTATTTATTTATTTTTTCTTTTTTTTCCATTTATTACTTAAAGAAGTGTCATAAAACACAGCGCATTCAAGCCGCTTTCCCGGGGAAAACAAAGGACTTTCAACCCTTAAATGCCTCTCTCTTGGGAGTGTTTTAAACCCAACCACATCATTTGTGTGTCCTTGTGATACCTACAAGGCTAGTTAGGTAACTTCTAGTCTCACATTGCCTAGTCTATATCCACGATATTCCACTTCCGGGATTGCTCCATTGCCGACGGAAATTCCGCCGGATTTCACTCATTTAGGCCGGATATTGGTTACCTTGGGCTTCCTTTAGCTCACACAGTCACAGCTTGAGAACCTTTGTGTTATACCATTTTATTAGACTATGAATCCAAAACTACGGACCAGAAGTTTGAGGTTTTGAGTCACTTTTTGTCTCATGACTTCCTCAGTTAGCCTGTAGTTTAAAATATTTATAAAAGTTGTTCGAAACTTCATGCCCTCGGCTTAAGCACAGAATCCTGCAGAGAGAAAGAGCGAGAAAGAAATCAGTTCTGTCTGACATCAAGCATCTTAATTTCATGATTTAATCAGACAGGTTTAAAAGGTGTAGCACCGTTCTTGGGGTCGTAGATGAAGTCTGGTTCTCTGGAGAAGCCGAGGCAGCTCGCCTGCTGCTTGAAATGTTCGAGTTCGGAGTCCTTCACGGTGGACTCTTTGCCTGGAAACATAGCAAAAATAAATGAGTATTTAGATATAAAATGTTATTTTCTCTCAGGCTCGTTCCTTCCTACCTATCAAATAAATGGCACGAACGTTGACCTCCTCCACTGTAACGTCTATGTTGAAGTTTAATTGCTGTAATAACTTGTCGAGGTTTCTGACGGTGGTGTTGACGTTCAAGATGAAACAGCCGTCACAGCTCGGCAGCAAGTGGAATTCCGAAAAGACCATGTCGCCCACTGAGGACAGAAACACAGTTTACACCTTACACAGCGTCTGTACTTTGACGTATTTTGTAGAGAAACTGAATATTTGAGCGGTAAATCACACACTTCACATTTGATTGGACCGCTAAAAAGTGGGAAGAGTTTAGGTCAGTTCTGAGGGTTGTTGGCATCGGCTCAACACAAACTTGCCTCAAATTAGACCAGGAGCAGGACGAAAGATTAATGAGAAACTTTGCTGATTTTCAAACTGCTCTGTCACTGCAGCACTGGCAGTACATGCAGATTAACACCATGCAGATCACCAAATACAACCAATGGTTCAAGAAGCCTTTTTGGGCATCACTAATTGAAAGACTATAAGCATCTGAAGGCAACATGATCTGCCCTGCTGGATTCTCTGACCAACAGGACTAACAAACATGTAGAAACAGTATCGTCTTTGATAGGGTATCTTACCTGACCCTGATGCAGTGTTGCCATCAATGGTTACATTGATAGCTAGGTCCACACAGGTTCCATTTCTGAGGAAAACAACAAGAGGAATAGGTGAGTTCAAATTCTGACAGAGCTGTTTTACGACTTTCCTATCCATGTTGTCTTAAAACATTAAGATTTCTTCACTTATGATTACTGAATGACATTTAAAAGCTTGGAAAAGGTTAGTTAGTGGATGTTAAGTTAGGATTGTTTCATCAAACTTCTTCCGAGATCAAGATTTGACCTTTAAGCCAATGCATCCAAGAAGTATGTAATTTAACAATAATCAAAATACGACTCCTGAGCTCTCATGTTGGGTTTGGATGAGTCTGGATCAACGGAAGTACATTTCTAGAATAACTGCCCGACATCTGGATGTCCCTCCGCTTCCGTTCTCTGTTGCCATTCACAAAACCACTGCTTAAGGGAAACAACAGCAAACTTGGAGCTAGCAAGTTTCACACTGAAAATGGCAAGTTTTGAAGAAAAAGCCCAATCAGAGCTTGTATGGGCCTTTCATCAGTAAAGTTAATCAGTTAAAGAGAGAGTTAAAGGAGGTAGTGAAGAGCCTACCCCCCAAAACATCCTTTCTTTCTTTTATTTGCAGCGTACCACCACTGTCCAGGATGCATCGGACAGTTGTGAACCAAGGGGTAAGCTTCTCCTCACAACACATAGAGCCATTTTGATGCTAACTAGCACTCACCCCCCGTTAGCATTCCATTGACTGTCATTCATTTTGACGTCACTTTGACAGCGAATAACTTTACATCTGAAGTGTTTAAAAACTTTATTTGTCCATTGTTTATTTCTAAAGAAACACGACAATGTATAAAAGGCTCCATTACCTTGTATCTCACGTTATGGCTCCGTAGCAGGTGTTTTTGTAAAAATAGGATAACGATTGTGCCATAACCATGGGACTTACTGTTGCATAGTAGAGGAATTACCGTCTAGTACAGGAGAAGCTCGCAGGCAGTTTCGACTTACATTAGCTGTTTAAGTGTAATTACTAATGTTAACTAGCATTTTAGTTAGCAATAATTAGCCTGTGCCTATGTTATCTCCTTACATATACATACGCTCTCCGTCTCTGCAATATTCGGAATGATTGAGATTTCTCTTGGCACAGCTACCAGAAGACTTACAACTTTCAGACAGGTTGCTCACGTCACATTATGTCGTCTCTCTCAGTTGGAGGCTGCGCCGTAACGCTCAGCGCTCACCGAAAAAGTGCTTCTAATATCCTTCACTGGTCTCTGTCCAGAGCAACGGGATCTGTTGGTTCATTCTATATGCAGTCTATGCTGTGAACTGGGGCCATTAGCGGTGTCAGTGTTGTGATGTCGGAAATTGTAGAGTAAGGTCTGGCCCCTCCACACATGGTCAGGGGTTGTTTGCCTTTCTTTAAACCAATCACAATTGTCTTGGCCGGCGCTAATCTCCAGTCGCAAAGACAGTGGATCTGTAAAATTTTCTTGGGGAGGAACTTGTTTTGTTGGAACATTTGCACCCCGCTAAAGAATACGTCACATACAATATTAAATAAAGTTAACTGTTCACTCGATACAGTAACTTGAGCTATTTAAATTAGCTGGATATTTGGTTGAATGTAATTTGCTCTTACCACTGTATCAAGTGTGTACTTTGTCGACAACAAATCCTTCCCAAAACGTCCCAGTTAGAGAGTACCGTATTGGTCCGAATATAAGACTTTTTTTCCCCTGGAAATACGTCTGAAAAAGTGGGTCATCTTATATTTGGGGTCTAGACTTTCAGCTGTTCAAGTCGCAGAGGCTGGTTTTAGAACGTAATGGACGTCACCTGTTTTAACAATCAATAGAGAAGTCAGCTGGTAAAGTCAGCTACAACTATAGAAATTAAATGATCCATAATCCATTTTATTTTAATGTTACAAACAGCTGGTCGAAATGGCAGAGTTTTAGAAAGAGCCTCAACGACCGCCCAAAAGCACTGTAACGTTATATGGTCAAGCGAGATAGAGAGTGACTGAAGAGGGGGAGCACCCAGCGGCGTCAGAACAAAGCCGGGAATCAGAGAAATAAGTGTTTTCGCTGATATTTATCACTAGAAATGTAACTGTAGCAAGCATCTCAATATCACTAACGTTATCCACATTCATATTTAGACGCAACAAATGATATATCCAGCTACAGAAAAGTCTAAAAGTCGGAAGTTAGAACGGAAGTACAACGAGGCGTTGTCATGGATACACCGTCTAAATATACAAACAGCCAGATAAAATCCTACCATGGTCCTCATAGCGGCCGCTTCCATGAGATTGACAGGAGAGTGTGTGATTATGTGTCCAAAAAACAAAATGATGGGATGCCCTTTACCAGAACAGTCATTCAGCTGAAGGCCTTGGAAATATTTACCGTTAATTTAAATGTGACACTTTCATCTAAAAAAAGTATTTAAAAGATGTTAAAAACAGCCTACCTTGTTTTATTCTGTGTTTTTATTAGAATTATTTTCAAATAATTTTTTTTTCTTTATAAAAAACAAGATTTGTTCTTCAAAAAAGTATTTTTCCAAAAATGAGTCTTGAAAGAGTGGGGGTCGTCTTATAATCAGGGGCGTCTTAAATTCGGACCAATACGGTAAATGCCCTAAACATATTCGTTGTAAATCTTTACAACCATTCACCGAAAGAACCAAGCAGGCCTGCCTGGTTGGACCATCCAAATCTTTCTTCAAAACTTTACATTTTCAGCATGTAACGTTAGCTTGCTAGCTCGGAGGATCCCGGTTGCTATTCCTCGAAGCGACCGGAGTTTAGGACGTAAACACAAAGAAACTGGAAGGTGAGGGACACCAGGTTAACCTCCAGCGGCGCAGCAACTATACGTTAAATGAACCGTCGTCGATCCAGACTACACTTAGGTTGATTCAAAAGGTTGTAGTGATAATAACGGAGTATCATCTGCATAGTGGTGTAACTGGATGTTATTATTAGGATATATAAGTGTAGTAAGTGTAGTGAGCCAGGAGCCGCATATAGTAAAATAATGAATAATGGATGTAAGCAGGAAAAGTAGCACTTGTTTAACAGTGTTAAATATGTGTTTTCTTCCCTCAAATGTTTTCCTAATTATAATTTGCATACATTATTATGTTGTGTATTTGTACAGTCATCAACTCACATCTTGTCCTTCTCAGATAAAATAAATACATTTGGGCTGGATGGTGATTCAGTCACATTCACCCAGACGCTCTCTGTTGCCAGTAGAAGGGCATTTAATCCTTCACCATCAACGTAACCCGCAATAGTGGTCCACCTGCCATACATCTGCACACAAAAACATGAAGTAATTTAGTCACAAGCAACATAAATATGTATATATAGCTATTGCAACTTTGGGATAAGGGCAAAAGTACCAAAAATGTCAAAAGGTACCTAGAACTAACAGAGTTTTTGCGCAAAGGTAGTGTCAGTGCAGTGGAGACATCAGAGCCAGCATTAAGGGTCTGCTGACAGATAGCCAGTGACCTTAGAAACTGGGCTGTTAGCTGCTGAGATGATAAGTCCTCACATCTTCAAAACCCAGAGGCAGTTTCAAATTGAACACATATTAGAAAACAAAATGGTTGTGTGTTGGATATATATGTGGGGATGTTTGAAAAACCTGGTTTAACAATAGCCTACTACTGTTCTAACAGGATTTCCAGAATCCCCAAACACTCAACATCTGGATGAAAAAAGGTTTGTTCACTGCACGCTAAAAATCTTTTTTCAACCAAACAAAAATTGTAGCCAGTGGCTACGTGGATTAAAAACAGAGTTACATCTTGGGAAATTGGTTAAAATATTTTTTAATTGTGTAAGGGTTTACATATTTATTTCTTATCATGCATTTATTTATCTTTAAGAGAAATGCATGCTTAACTCTGACTCAAATGTGATGCTAATCCTTGAGAAGCACAAACTGTGGAAGAACTTTCCAAAACGCTGAATAATGCTTTAATGCCTCAATGCTAATGCATAATACACAAACCCAAAGACCAAGGCAGTAGAACGATGAAGGCTTACCATTGATGGTTCAATCAGAGGCAAAGGCTTGACCAAGGGTCGGCATTCTTCAGGCGTCAGGGCCGAGCTGCTCAGAAACAGTCCTGCTACCAGAAAATAACTGCAGAGCCACAGATTCATGATGATACAGCTGATCAGCTTCAAAATATAACTGAAAAAAACACCAAGCACAGATGATAGCTGTCACGAAAGTCACGATGACTGAGCGTCAGAGAGGCGGTCAGCCTTTATGGAAGTAGCTAGTGGTGCAGTTACAAGCTTCTGTTGTGCAAGCAATTTCACTGCCAGCATACCTCTCTGCAGGTTCAAATGGGGTTCCAAGGTTTGCTGTGGGTGTAGGATTTCATAACACTGTTGTTTTGTGGATTAATCATTTATACTGATTTGTTTGAGTTGCCTGTGACCACCAATGCCTACATTGACTATAGTCCAACACAGGACTGCTTAAATCCAGTTAAAACCAGGACTGACCTTTGCCATATACTGCTGTAATATCCAAAACTCCATTATTTACTGTGGGTCATGGCTTCACATCTTAATGCACAATAAATTGAGAAAAACGAAAATTTGCCCAAATAAAGTTTCTTAATGGTATGATGAACACAACAAGGTTGGACTGTCTACTCTAGACTGAAATGCTTATTAAGCTGGTAGTAGGCTATGACCACGTTGTGACCGCTTTTGAGCCTGGCCAGAGTACAGATGTTACTAAAGAAGACGAGAAGATTGCTTAAAAATCTGTCTCCAACTTTCAGCTGGAGAGAACATCATGCATGCCCTCGAAACATACCCTGGATCAACGGTGAAGAGAAGAGCTAGACGTTTTTTACTATAGTCAAGGTGTGACAAAACCACCTTTACAGCCCCCACTGACGTGTGTTGTCATCATAACAAATAACTGCTATTGAAACTTTGTTTTGTACTAGTAAAATGACCAGCAGCTCAATGTCCTTTCCATCGATTTTTTTTCTATAGTTGGTACATTACAAGAGAAGAAGGAACATGTAAGACAGTTCTATCATGACTTTCTATATAAGGCTGCGTGTATGCATGGAAGCCATTCAGAATTTAGACAGAGTACTACACTCAAGATCATCATGTAAACAATAAATGAAAGAATGGTTCCAGGGAAACTTTCCACATGTACTGCACACTTTATTAGTACAAGGATACTACCAGCGTGTATGCATGTTTGTGCCCATTTACCCCAAATGTCAATTTTTCTAGGAATAATAATTTTCCAAAGCATTTTAAACATTTTTTTTTCCTTTTGATCAAAAGGAAAAAACTAAACTGCTAATTTTGTTTTTAAAAGTGTCAAACCACTGTTCTAAGGGCTTCCCTTCTTTTGTTACATTAGCAGTAACTGGTGACACTAATCCAAGCCTTAACTAACTTGGATTTATTAATTTATCCCAGGATAGTGTAATCTACAATACATCTAAAAATGTTTCTTTTATGTATGTGTGTTCTGATTTGACTGAGTTGTGACTCCAAGAAAGTGTATGACTTTTGGTTAAAGCAATCAGTATGTAAAGTGTAATAAGGTATCTTAACCAGCTCCCCGATATGTGCGTCACAGCTACAGCTCCAACACTTCCTGTTGTTAAAGTACCTGCATGCACCTGTCCCTTTCACCTCACACAGTATCTTTAGCTCACACAGTCACAACTTGAGAACGTTTGTGTTATACCATTTTATTCAACTATGAATCTAAAACTACGGCCCAGACGTTTTATGTTTTAAGTCACTTTTTGTCTCTTGACTTCGTGAGTTAGCCTATAGTTTAAAATATTTATAAAAGTTGGTCGAAACTTCATGCACTCGGCTTAAGCACAGAATCCTGCAGAGAGAAAGAGCGAGAAAGAAATCAGTTCTGTCTGACATCAAGCATCTTAATTTCATGATTTAATCAGACAGGTTTAAAAGGTGTAGCACCGTTCTTGGGGTCGTAGAGGAAGTCTGGTTCTCTGGAGAAGCCGAGGCAGTTCGCCTGCTGCTTGAAATGTTCGAGTTCGGAATCCTTCAGGGTGGACTCTTTGCCTGGAAACATAGCAAAAATGAATGAGTATTTTAGATATAAAATGTTATTTTCTCTCAGGCTCCTTCATACCTACCTATCAAATAAATGGCACGAACGTTGACCTCTTCCCCTGTAACGTCTATGTTGAAGTTTAATTGCTGAAATAACTTGTCGAGGTTTCTGGCGGTGGTGTTGACGCTCAAGATGAAACAGCCATCACAGCTCGGCAGCAAGTAGAATTCCGAAAAGACCAAATCCAAAGACCAAGGCAGTAGAACGATGAAGGCTTACCATTGATGGTGCAATCAGAGGCAAAGGCTTCACCAAGTGTTGGCATTCTTCAGGCGTCAGGGCCGAGCTGCTCAGAAACAGTCCCGCTACCAGAAAATAACTGCTGAGCCACAGATTCATGATGATACAGCTGATCAGCTTCAAAATATAACTGAAAAAAACCACCAAGCACAGATGATAGCTGTCACGAAAGTAACAATGACTGAGTGCCAGAGAGGCGGTCAGCCTTTATAGAAGAGGCTAGTTAGGCGCAGTTACAAGCTTCTGTTGTGCTAGCGATATTTCACTGCCAGCATACCTCTCTGCAGGTTCAAATGGGGTTCCAAGGTTTGCTGTGTGTGTAGGATTTCATAACACTGTTGTTTTGTGAATTAATCATTCATACTGATTTGTTCAAGAGGTCCTGGCTGCAGGCCTCCATTGTGAGGTCGCTACCGCAGCAGGCTCCACTCTCAAGCCACTTCCACTCTCAGGACAGGAAACACACGGGATGCATTTCAAAATAAAATCACTTCCGGTTGAATCGCTTTCCTCACAAATGCATTAATTAGTAAACAATATGATGTAAAATCTATCAATTCCTTGTCTATAGTATATATCGTTTTTATTTATATAGTAAACTTTTGTTTTGTTTGTCATTTTTGTTCTGTGTTTTCCTTTTATGTTGCGCATGAGCCCCAACGTGGGCATTTTGATTTATTCTGTCCAAAAAAGCCATCCATAACCTATTAATTCAAAGAAAAAAATAAAGCTTTTGATTTGGACAATTGAAGCATTAGCCTTTGTCTTTTTCAAAACACTTCTCATTAATGATTGCCATATATGTAGACTAATATACACTGCACTGCGTAACTTTACAACTTAGTCATTATGAAAAACAAATGGGTGATATGACTCGGGGCTCAATTGTCTTTTTAGCCTACTATAAAGCTGAGGATCTTGAAAAGAGGTCGTCAAATAATTGATCAATGAAAACAATGTAGGGCAGGACTAACTGGTCAGTGCACACATTTTCTTTTAAGTTATTACTCATATTCATAAGCCAACATCTCATAAGATGTCATAGGCCTATACATTTTATTGTGTACTATACAGTATATACAGTACTTCGCTGCCTTTTCATTATCATTTAACTTTGACTTTATTGCACTGCTCTTTTTCTATATATTTTTTTCAATTTGTTTTTCTGTTGTATTATTCTGTAATTTTATTCTTAACCACCATACATTTCATTTTTGGTCCTATGTCTATGCTAATTATGTTATTGTGCTGCTGGAACACCTAAGTACCACTAGATACAACCCTAACTCTTGATATCTACAGTATAATCCAAGTGAATTATTAAGTGATCAATGAGAAAAACAAAAAACACACCAAGTCACAACATGATCAAATGTTCTGTAGCCCTTTGTTCTCGAACACAAACTCACTCATCTGTGTCACATTCACAATAGGCCAAATTATGTCTTTTGTCCATTATTTCCTCACATAATTTTCACATGTCCTCAGTGCTGTAAAATGTGAATTTGAAGGGCTCCAGGATTGATTCCTTTTCATGGTCATCCACTTCATCTTTCCACAACCTCCCATACTGCAGAGCAGCCTCAGCCTGGTTCTCCTCCCTCATGTACAGAACATCAGGCAGGTCCACTTTGGGGGCAGTGTAACTGACTGCAATATATTGTGCAGCGTTCCACTGCAGGCTTTCCACCACATGGAATGATGCATCTAAAAAGGATATAAAATGCATCATGTTTGAATTATAGTACATGAACTTCAATTCAAAATTAATGTATACAACCTGCAAACTTAGATTGTCTTTGCTTACAGGTAAAATGGCCACTTGCACCAGGTACTGTAAAGGAGGCCTTACTTATGTAGAAGTAGTAATAATGACTACGAAAATACTTCACTACGGGTTAAAGTCCGGCATTCAAAAACGTACTTAAGTGAAAGTGGCTAAAACAAGACACTTAAGTAATTTAGTATGTTATGTTAGAAGCAAAATATACTCAAGTATCAAAAATAAAAGTACTGATGGTGCAGAAGCATGCTATTTCTCAGTAATTTCAGTGACTATTCGTTTTGTTTATATACTGTAGCATACAACAGATGTGGAAAAATAAAAATAAAATGTGCCATGTAGTCCTGCCACATTTTGATCACTTGTGCACTTAAACAGGTGATATCACTAATTAGCTAGTTGACCTCTGGCAAAACATCATGGTGTATTGCATCGTGTTGGTAGCTTGGCTGTCTCACATATCACGTTTGTGAGTTCAGAAAGACACATTTTCAACTTTGTGACGATGCCCAGCTAATGCAAGGAGAGTTTACAAAAATGTGTTATAACGATATATACAAAACAAATGCGAGCAGTTACTTTACGTTATGCACTAAAACGTGAATAATCACTGAGAACTTAAGGTGTTGATGCTAACCGCCATTGGTGAAAGTTAACTTTGACGTTATCTAACTTAGCTTCAAAACGACAACCCAACCGACATGTAACATTCGGTAATTTGCATCATTAATGACTTCTATAACGTTACTATTTTACGGCACCTATATTGACGAAGAACACAAGAAACCATGCATTTACTTTCTGTGGACATATGCTGACTCGCTGGTCTCCATAGAATTAAAAGGCAGGTAAAATCGACATTTAAAAAAGCACTTCCCGTCCTGATAGTGGAGGTGTTCTGACAGTGGGGCCTGCACCGGAAGCTACCTCACAGTGGAGGCCTGCAGCCAGGTGCCTCTCGATTTGTTTGAGTTGCCTGTGACCACCAATGCCTAACTTGACTATAGTCCAACACAGGACTGCTTAAATCCAGTTAAAACCAGGACTGACCTTTGCCATATACTGCTGTAATATCCAAAACTCCATTATTTACTGTGGGTCATGGCTTCACATCATAATGCAAAATAAATTCAGAAAAAGAACAATTTGCCCAAATAAAGTTTCTTAATGGTATGATGAACACAACAAGGTTGGACTGGCTACTCTAGACTGAAATGCTTATTAAGCTGGTAGTAGGCTATGACCATGTTGTGACCGCTTTTGATCCTGGCCAAAGTACAGATGTTACGAAAGAAGATGAGAAGATTGCTTAAAAATCTGTCCCCAACTTTCAGCTGGAGAGAACATCATGCATGCCCTCGAAACTTGCCCTGGATCAACAGTGAAGAGAAGAGCTAGACGTTTTGCACTATAGTCAAGGTGTGAGAAAACCAGCGATTGTATTATACTTGTCTACATTTAAAAAAAAAACAATCTCTTGAGTTAGACTTGAAGGCAGCTCAATACTTATTTAAAATAAAATCTATTTTGTGTTTGTCAAAGTTATCAGTGTATCAACCATTTACTACCAGTTGCCACCAATTTGACTCCCAGAATTCTAGTGCCTGTTCTAGTTACTTTGTACCACTTGGTACTAATTCTACCCAATTCTGTCAATTGTACTAATTAATAATGGGCAATGTAGATATTGCATTAAAGATCAGCCACTTCTTTCTATAACAGTCGAGAACCCTTTTGCAATTATGTAAGCACATAATGTCATCTGAAAACTACTGCCCTGATTAAAAAGCAATGCAACTGATCTCAGCTGGTATTCTGTCTGTAATGGAGTGGAATGGAAATTTCTAAGTGACCCCAAACTTTTGACCGGTAGTGTACATTGTTGGGAAGTGATTGTCTTCATACAGTCAGTCTCAGCCAGCTGCAACAGACTTTACCAACAAGTTCTCCAAACCAACCAAAATATGATTTATTTGTTCCTACCCACAAATACAACCCACAGGAGTGGTTTTATCAATTAGTGCCCCTAGCGTTGGCATTAATACAACGTCATGTCTAAACCAGAGAACGTTGGTCTCAGTTTTGAACGTAAAGTTTGCAATTTTAAACAGTTCTTTAACATTGTGAAATGGTCGCAGTTTGGTTATGTTCAGGCACTACTTAGTTAAGTTTAGTAAAAGTTCATGGTTTGGGTTAAAATCAGACGTTACTTCACTTCCTGAAGGTTACGCACGTCACGCTGAACGAGAAGATTAAGTTAAAAAATAACTGTTTACTTTTATCCTTAAACCCCAGTCTTCCGGGTGAAAGTCCTGTGCTTGTTTGACCAATCCACCACCCCAACCGACCCTGAAATGTAAATATAGGTCGTAATTGTTGCTTGTACAAGCAACTTTTGGGAGCGTTTTTCAGGATAGGACAGTCTCCCCTTTACAGCCCCCACTGACGTGTGTTGTCATCATGACAAATAACTGCTATTGAAATTTTGTTTTGTACTAGTAAAATGACCACAGCAATCAGCTCAATGTCCTTTCCATACATTTTTTCTATAGTTTGTACATTACAAGAGAAGAAGGAACATGTAAGACAGTTCTATCATGACTTTCTATATAAGGCTGCGTGTATGCATGGAAGCCATTCAGAATTTAGACGGAGTACTACACTCAAGATCATCATGTAAACAATAAATGAAAGAATGGTTTCAGGGAAACTTTCCACATTTACTGCACACTTTATTAGTACAAGGATACTACCAGCGTGTATGCATGTTTGTGCCCATTTACCCCAAATGTAAATTTTTCTAGGAATAATAATTTTCCAAAGCATTTTAAACAGTTTTTTTCCTTGTGATCACAAAAGTCAGGCTGCTAATTACTAAACTGCTATTTTTTTTTTAAACTAACTAACTTCCTCAGTTAGCCTATAGTTTAAAATATTTATAAAAGTTGGTCGAAACTTCATGCCCTCGCCTTAAGCACAGAATCCTGCAGAGGGAAAGAGAGAGAAAGAAATCAGTTCTGTCTGACATCAAGCATCTTAATTTCATTATTTAATCAGACAGGTTTAAAAGGTGTAGCACCGTTCTTGGGGTCGTAGATGAAGTCTGGTTCTCTGGAGAAGCCGAGGCAGTTCGCCTGCTGCTTGAAATGTTCGAGTTCGGAATCCTTCACGGTGGACTCTTTGCCTGGAAACATAGCAAAAATAAATGAGTATTTTAGATATAAAATGTTATTTTCTCTCAGGCTCCTTCATACCTACCTATCAAATAAATGGCACGAATGTTGATCTCTTCCCCTGTAACGTCTATGTTGATGTTTAATTGCTGTAATAACTTGTCGAGGTTTCTGGCGGTGGTGTTGACGCTCAAGATGAAACAGCCGTCACAGCTCGGCAGCAATCGGAATTCCGAAAAGACCATGTCACCCACTGAGGACAGAAACAAAGTCAGAACAGTTTAAAGTCCTTTAAACCTTTAGCATCTGTACTGTGATGTATTTTCTAGAGAAACAGAATATTTGAGCGGTAAATCATACACTTCACATTTGATTGGACCGCAAAAATGTGGGAAGAGTTTACTTCCCTCAACCAGAGCAGGAGCAGGACGAAAGATTAATGGGAAACTTTGCTGATTTTCAAACTGCTCTGTCACTGTAGCACTGGCAGTACATGCAGATTAACACCATGCAGATCACCAAATACAACCAATGGTTCATGAAGCCTTTTTGGGCATCACTAATTGAAAGACTATAAGCATCTGAAGGCAACATGATCTGCCCTGACGAATTCTCTGACCAACAGGACTAACAAACATGTAGAAACAGTATCGTCTTTGATAGGGTATCTTACCTGACCCTGATGCAGTGTTGCCATCAATGGTTAAATTGACAGCTAGGTCCACACAGGTTCCATTTCTGAGGAAAACAACAAGAGGAAAAGGTGAGTTCATATTCTGACAGAGCTGTTTTATGACTTTCTTATCCATGTTGTCTTAAAAAGTTAAGATTTCTTCCCTTATGAATACTGAATGACATTTGAAAGCTTGGAAAAGGCTAGTTAATGGACCTTAAGTTAGGATTGTTTCGTCAAACTACTACCGAGATCAAGATTTGACCTTTAAAGGAACATGCCGACTTATTGGGATTTTAGCTTATTCACCGTAACCCCCAGAGTTAGATAAGTCTATACATACCCTTCTCATCTCCTTGCGTGTTGTAACTCTGTCCGACGGCTCCTCCGGTAGCTTAGCCTAGCACGGATCCTGAAGGTAATCGGTTCCAACTAGCCAACTGCTCCGAATAACTGACAAAATAACGGCAACTTGTCCCTTTTTACATGTTGTGATTTGTATAGTCACAGCATGTACAAATAACAAGGTCACATGAGACACCGCCATCTTCTAACCGTATATAAACTGGGAACGATATATTCACAGAAAGGCGAAGCATTGCTACTCTGCTCGGGGCTTCTCAGGTGCTGCAAGCATATCACTCCGCCCAAGTAGCAGAAGTAGCACTGCTTCGCCTTTCTGAGAATACAGTTCCCAGTTTATATACGGTTAGATGATGGCTGTGTGTTATGTGACCTTGTTATTTGTACACGCTGTGACTATACAAATCACAACATGTAAATAGGAACATGTTGGCGTTACTTTGTCACTTAATTGGAGCAGTAGGCTAGTTGGAGCCGATTACCTTCAGGATCTGTGCTAGGCTAAGCTACCGGTGGAGCCGTCGGACAGAGTTACAACACACACGGAGATGAGAAGGGTATGTATGGACTTATCTAACTCTGGGGGATACGGGGAATAAGCTAAAGTCCCAATAAGTCGGCATGTTCCTTTAAGCCAACGCAGACAAGAAGTATGTCATTTACCGATATTCAAAATATGACTCCTGAGCTCTCATGTTGGGTTTGGATGAATCTGGATTAACGGAAGTACATTTCCAGGATAATTGCTTGACATCTGGATGTCCCCCCGCTTCCGCTCTCTGTGTGTTGCTGTTCACAAAACCACTTTGCTTAAGGGAAACGACAACAAACTTCGAGCTAGCAAGCTTCATGCTGAAAATGGCAAGTTTTGAAGAAAAAGCCCAACCAGAGCTTGTATGGGCCTTTCATCAGTAAAGTTAATCAGTTAAAGAGAGAGTTAAAGGAGGTTGTCAAGAACCTCCCCCCAAAAAAAACCTTCTTTCTTTCTTTTATCTGCAGCGTACCACCACTGTCCAGGATGCATCGGATGGCTTTGGAGTGTGGCTGTGAACTGGGGCCATTAGCGATGTCAGTGTTGTGACATTGGTTATTGTAGAGTAAGGTCTGGCCCCTCCACACATGGTCAGGGGTTGTTTGCCTTTCTTTAAACCAATCACAATTGTCTTGGCCAGCGCTAATCTCCAGTCGCAAAGACAGTGGATCTGTAAAATGTTCTTGGGGAGGAACTTGTTTTGGTGGAACATTTGCACCCGGCTAAAGAAAACGTAACATACAATATTAAATAAAGTTAACTGTTTACACAATATAACTTGAGCTATTTAAATTAGCTGGATACTTGGTTGAATGTAATTTGCTCTTACCAGTGTATCAAGTCTGTACTTTGTCGACAACAAATCCTTGCCAATCCGTCCCAACCCGTCCCAGTTAAAGAGTACCGTATTGGTCCGAATATACGTTTTTTTCTTCCTGGAAATAGCTCTGAAATAGTGGGGTCGCCGTTCTATTTGGGGTCTAGACTTTCAGCTGTTCAAGTCGCAGAGGCTGGTTTAACAACGTAAGGGACGTCACCTGTTTCAACAGCCAATAGAGAAGTCAGCTGGTAAAGTCAGCTATAATTATATAAATGAAATTATCCATAATCCATTTTATTTTAATGTTACAAACAGCTGGTCGAAATGGCAGAGTTTTAGATGGCACCTCAACGAACGCCCGAAAGCACTGTAATTTTATATGATCAAGCGAGATAGAGAGTACAACGGTACACCGTCTAAAAATACGAACAGCCAGAGAAAATCTTAACGTGGTCCTCAAAGCGGCCGCTTCCAAGAGATTGACAAGAGAGTGTGTGATTACGTGTCTAAAAAATGAAATGATGGGATGCCCATTACCAGAGCAGTCATTCAGCGGAAGGCCTTGGAAATATTTACCGTTAATTTAAATGTGACACTTTCATCTAAAAAAATTTATTTAAAAGATGTTAAAAACAACCGTCTACCTTGTTTTATTCAATGTGTTTTTATTAGAATTATTTTCAAATAAAATTATTTTCTTTATAAAAACAAGATGTGTTCTTCAAAAAAGTATTTTTCCAAAAATGAGTCTTGAAAGAGTGGGGGTCGTCTTATAATCAGGGTCGTCTTATATTCGGAGCAATAAGGTAAATGCCCTAAACATATTCGTTGTAAATCTTTACAACCATTCACCAAAAGAACCAAGCAGGCCTGCCTGGTTGGACCATCCAAATCTTTCTTCAAAACTTTACATTTTCAGCATGTAACGTTAGCTTGCTAGCTCGGAGGATCCCGGTTGCTATTCCTCGAAGCGACCGGAGTTTAGAACGTAAACACAAAGAAACTGGAAGGTGAGGGACACCCAGCTTAACCTCCAGCGGCGCAGCAACTATCCGGTAAATTAACTGTGGTCGATCCAGACTACACTTAGGTTGATTCTAAAGGTTTTAGTGATAATGACGGAGTATCATCTGCATAGTGGTGTAACTGGATGTTATTATTAGGAAATAAGTGAGCCAGCAGCCGCATATATAAAAAATGACAAATAATGGACGTAAGCAGGAAAAGTGATCACCATTAGCACTGTTTTCTTCCCTCAAATGCTTTCTTAATTATAATTTGCATACATTATTATGTTGTGTATTTGTACAGTCATAAACTCACATCTTGTTCTTCTCAGATAAAACAACTACATTTGGGCTGGATGGTGATTGAGTCACATTCATCGAGGTGCTCTCTGTTGCCTTCTGAATGGCATCAAATCCTTCACCATCAACGTAACCCGCAATAGTGGTCCACCAGCCATACATCTGCATACAAAAGCATGAAGTAATTTAGTCACAAGCGACATAAATATTTATATAGCTATTGAAACTTTGGGATAAGGGCAAAAGTACCAACCGTTTCAAAAGGTACCTAGAACTAACTGAAAGAGTTTTTGGGCAAAGGTAGTGTCAGTGCAGTGGAGACATCAGAGCCAGAATTAAGGGGCTGCTGACACATAGCCAGTCACCTTAGCAGCTGGGCTGTTAGCTGCTGAGATGATAAGTCCTCACATCTTCAAAACCCAGAGGCAAAGTTTCAAATTGAACACATATTAGAAAACAAAATGGTTGTGTGTTGGATATATATGTGGGGATGTTTGAAAAACCTGGTTTAACAATAGCCTACTACTGTTCTAACAGGATTTCCAGAATCCTTAAACACTCAACCATCTGGATGAAAAAAGTTTTGTCCACTGCACGCTAAAAGTCTTTTAAAACAAACAAAAATGGTAGCCAGTCACTACCTGGATTAAAAACAGAGTTACATCTTGGGAAATTGGTTAAAATATATATTTTTTTTTTATTGTGCAAGGGTTTACATATTTATTTCTTATCATGCATTTATTTATCTTTAAGAGAAATGCATGCTTATCTCTGACTCAAATGTGACGCTAATCCTTGAGAGGCACAAACTGTGGAAGAACTTTCCAAAACGCTGAATAATGCTTTAATGCCTCAATGCTAATGCCTAATACACAAACCCAAAGACCAAGGCAGTAGAACGATGAAGGCTTACCATTGACGGTTCAATCAGAAGCAAAGGCTTCACCAAGTGTTGGCATTCTTCAGGCGTCAGGGCCGAGCTGCTCAGAAACAGTCCCACTACCAGAAAACAACTGCAGAGCCACAGATTCATGATGATACAGCTGATCAGCTTCAAAATATAACTGAAAAAAACACCAAGCACAGATGATAGCTGTCACGAAAGTAACGATGACTGAGCGTCAGAGAGGCGGTCAGCCTTTATAGAAGTAGCTAGTGGCATAGTTACAAGCTTCTGTTGTGCAAGCAATTTCACTGCCAGCATACCTCTCTGCAGGTTCAAATGGGGTTCCAAGGTTTGCTGTGGGTGTAGGATTTCTGTTGTTTTTGTGGATTAATTATTTATTAATTTGTTTGAGTTGCCTGTGAACACCAATGCCTACATTGACTATAGTCCAACACAGGACTGCTTAAATCCAGCTAAAACCAGGACTGACCTTTGCCATATACTGCTGTAATATCCAAAACTCCATTATTTACTGTGGGTCATGGCTTCACATCTTAATGCACAATAAATTCAGAAAAATTAAAATTTGCCTAAATAAAATTTCTTAATGGTATGATGAACACAAGAAGGTCGGACTGTCTACTCTAGACTGAAATGCTTATTGAGCTGGTAGTAGGCTATGACCACGTTGTGACCGCTTTTGAGCCTGGCCAGAGTACAGATGTTACTAAAGAAGATGAGAAGATTGCTTAAAAATCGGACACTACCAGCGTGTATGCATGTTTGTGCCCATTTACCCCAAATGTAAATCTTTCTAGGAATAATAATTTTCAAAAGAATTTTAAACATTTTTTTTTCCTTGTGATCAAAAAAGTCAGGCTGCTAATTTTTTTTTTATAAAAATAATTTTTTTGGCTGTTTTTTTTCAAAGTGTCAAACCACTGTTCTAAGGGCTTCCATTATTTTGTTACATTAACGGTAACTGGTGACACTAATCCAAGCCTTAACCAACTTGGATTTATTCATTTATCCCTGGATAGTGTAATCTACAATACATCTAAATTTTTTTCTTTTATGTATGTGTTTTCTGATTCCATTATTTACTGTGGGTCATGACTTCACATCTTAATGCAAAATAAATTCAGAAAAATGAAAATTTGCCCAAATAAAGTTTCTTAATGGTATGGTGAACACAAGAAGGTCGAACTGGCTACTCTAGACTGAAATGCTTATTAAGCTGGTAGTAGGCTATGACCATGTTGTGACCGCTTCTGGGCCTGGCCAGAGTACAGATGTTACGAAAGAAGATGAGAAGATTGCTTAAAAATCTGTCCCCAACTTTTAGCTGGAGAGAACATTATGCATGCCCTCGAAATTTGCCCTGGATCAACAGTGAAAAGAAGAGCTAGACGTTTTGCACTATAGCCAAGGAGTGACAAAACCAGTGATTGTATTATACCTGTCTACATTTAAAAAAAAAGTCTCTTCAGTTAGACTTGAAGGCAGCTGATTACTTCATTAATACAAAATGTATTTTGTATTTGTCAAA
Source organism: Sander lucioperca (assembly GCF_008315115.2). Classification (NCBI taxonomy): domain Eukaryota; kingdom Metazoa; phylum Chordata; class Actinopteri; order Perciformes; family Percidae; genus Sander; species Sander lucioperca. Next base: position 26,868,300 of record NC_050186.1, on the reverse strand, counting down.
GTTATCAGTGTATCACCCATTTGCTACCAGCTGCCACCCATTTGATTCCCAGAATTCCAGTGCCTGTTCCAGTTACTTTGTACCACTTTGTACTAATTCTACCTGGGCAGAGGTTGTCTCCTCAGCTACTGGTTGTGTATGTGTGCGTATGTGTGTTATAGTGTGTGTTGTAGAGCTGCCCTGTCTGTGAGCTGGCTCTTGGGATCTCATGCAGTTACATTATTGGGAAGTGAGAGTCTTCATACAGTAACTGTGTGTGTACCTGAGTGCCAGGTGGCCCTTTGAGGCCCCGGGCTGGGAGAACACCTGCCTCTGTGCCGCCTGCAGCTCTGTATTGTCCCATGTGTTTCGGCTTCATGTTGTTGTTGTGTAACAGTTACCTTAACACGCTGCTGAAGGCTGCATGGAAACATTAGGCGTATCAGAACTAGTCAACACTATGCATCAACCCTACAACTACTTCTACCACTAATACTTTTATTTTGCTAATCATACTAAAGCCTCTATCAAAGGGTGATTTTTAGACTTTAATACATTTCACCTGTGTGCCAGACTACATTCTAATTTACCCCTTTTTAAGAACTCAACTATATGTCTTGACCTCACTATGAATAATCAACTCGTTCTTATTCCCAACTCGTTCTTATTCCCAAAAATCACCCTTTAGCATCTGTGTGGGACGCACCGGGCATAGCAGCAGTTCGACTGCGGTGCTGCAACATGATGTAGTATTAAGAGCCACAGGTAGTGAGTAGTAAGAAAGACATAAAATCCGTGTAAGCAGGTTGGTTGGGGTGGTGGACGGGTCAAACAACACAGGACTTTCACACAGGAGACCGGGGTTCATGTCACATTCTTGTCCCGTGTGTCACAGAAACATACATTTTGTAACCCCACCCACGATTTTTTCCTAAACCTAACTGTCCTGTTCTTGTGCCGCATGTCAGTTAAAGGTTAGGTTATGTATTCCCCTTTTTGAGCAGTTTTAGGCTGTTAAAAATCTAGCAGGTGATAACCACAGCTAGCCTTTGCTCAATCTAAATTCACCTAGCTTACTTATCCCTGCCTGATTCTTGTCATCGAAAACATAGGCATGTTATCCCACATGAATAAGGCAGTAAAATGCTACATAACCAGCTAAATTAAACTTGCTCAAAGATAACTATAGCCTAGCTTAGCTGAGAAGCATCGGGGCTACTTCCCACATCGCCTCTCGATTCTAGCAAAATCCACATCTTTTGGTGTGGTGGACCTGCCTTATAAATCACATTTAAGTGTATCTAATTATAGATTAATGTATAAGTTAATTAACTTGACAAGATGGCTAAATTAACACATTTTGATTGTAGATATTACATTTTCCTCAACATTCCATTAAGATTGTCTCATTCATTTTTTGAGGGAAATAAATGTCTAAAAATGCATGAAATTAAGATATGTATTTATCTGTTGTACAGTTTGGTTGACTAACTTATTCTGAACCTTTCTACCATTTGTATAACAGTGCTGTATGCTGTAAAGCAGAGATCTTCAACAGGGGGTCCGGGACCCCTAGGGGTTACTCAGAGTAGCTGCAGTACATAAGTGCATAAGTGCAGCTTATTACAGAGCTACATACAAAAGAAATCAATAACTTGTCACAAAATGTTGATTTCAAAATGATTTCATCGATTTCAAAATGGTCCTCCAGACTCTATGATCAGTATTGCATCCACAGCAACGGTCTGTTATTCACAGCAGCAGCCTGCTTTACAGAAATAACAGAAGGTAGAATGCCGTAATTGACCATAATTGAGTATATAACAAAGCCGTGTAATAATCCAAAATACAGCAGCCACTGCAGCAAGAAGTCCTGCTAGCTTCATTTATATAGAGCCACACATAATTACTTAGTATAACAGTTATTATTCTAACATGACATAATACAGGAAAAAGGGGATCAATGACAGACAGTATAACATATCGTGGCTCTATTGTAGCAAGAAATAACTAATGATCAATCACAATGCTCTACTGTGCTGCACCGGTACAAAAGGCCATTTGGCAAATATTGATTTTATTCCCCCTAAGGTATGGGCTTCACCCTACAGTCCTGTATAAGTCTGAATAATAGATTTAGCCTATTTCACAGGCCTTGAGTCAATCACAGCGCAGTGCTCTGTGTTTTCTCTGGCTCAGCTCTCTCTTTTCAGAGATCCCATTCAGCTCGAAGCCATCTACAGCGAGAGCAGAGAGCGATGAATATGTTCTATTCCACTCAATCTTTATTTTTAGGATTGAGTAGACTTACAGATGGCCTACATAAAACTGAATAGGGCTTCATTTTAACAGTGGGGCAGAGAATTGGCCAGCGTGCCATTGTGTGGTCTCTATTATGGGAATACGGGGGAGTTCAGTAATACAGCCTGTCCCTCGCTGTCCGTACACACGGCCAACATGATTTTCCATGATGATTTCTGAAATGGGTTTGTCCTCGGGGTTTGCGGCTGCGCTGCCACGCGGTCGAAGGTCGCCCTTTCTGAAGAGGAGGTGCGATTGTTTGGCTGCTGATATCACGTCTCACTCCCAAAACGATTAATTTACTGCGGCCCGTCGCCCAATTCCATCTGCTCAAGCCTTCAGCTAAATTGAAAAGGACAGGAATATAAGTTTGAACAGGAAGCGTTAAGAATTAAATTGGAGATATTATGGGGGGCTCTCCCCGTGAGATCAAATTAACACGAGCCACATGAGACGTTCTTAAGACCAAGGCGACAGGAAAATTAATCAGGAAAATGAATGGTTATAAATTAGGTGTCAAACTAGTCTGTTAAGTATGCTGGATGTTCAGAGATATCTGCTCAGTCTCGCATCTCATTTTGACCTCGGTGGCAGTCAATTTATCCCCTAATTTTATTTTAGAGCACATAAGTACATCCTGAAAATCCACATCTATCAGCTAATTTTTTCACCACCAGTTTTTCATTAAACAGACTACATGGCATTTTTGCATCCATGATCAAAACTGTGTCAGATTAGGCAATCACAGAGGAATAAAATGAATGATGTGGCTGAGAAAGTTGGCCCCCCACCAATCATAGGTTGCCATTTATCACGACTTAAGTGCTGCACACCAGTAATCGGGAAGTTGCCAGGGACTAACTTCACTTTTCGACCTGATAGTGTTGGAGGGCTGTTGCACAGGAAGTAGTTTCGCATTGCCAGACCTTCCTCCACAGTGCTGCAGAGGAGGGTCGGGCTAGTCCACACAGCATTCTGGGATAGGAGAAAAACAGTGCTCTGGTTTATTGGCATTTCTTTAAACCAATCACAATCGTCTTGGGCGGTGCCAGGTGCCGGACGCAATAACGGTGCCTCTGCAAAATAGCCTCGGGAAGGAACTTGTTTAGGTTGAACATGTGCTCGCTCAAAAGTTGTTTTAGTCATGCAACCGAAAACTCAGATTGGACAGATAGTCTAGCTAGCTGTCTGGATTTACCCTGCAGAGATCCGAGGAGCAGTTAACCATCGTCTTCATAAATGGACCGGAGTTTAGAACGCCAATACAAAAAGCGGAAGGTGACGGACATCCGGCCGAAAATGAGGGACATCCAGGGGATCTTCCGGCGGAACCGGAGCAATCCCCTAAATTAATCGTCGTCGATATAGACTACTTAGGTCCACTTTGTCCAGTCATCACAGGTTTGGAGCTTCAGCCCCTGGCTCCTCCTATTATCAACTAGTGCAAATTGCTCCTGATGGTCAGACCAGCATGGTAGCTCGCTGACATCAGTGTGTGAGTGGCAGGCCAAATGTAAAGCACTTTGCATAAAAGTATATAAGTGCAGCTGTCTCCCAAAAAGAGTGGGAACAGGCTTTCACCTGCTGCCAAAGAAAGACGGAACCTGGAGGTTTTGTGTTGATTACCGACGGCTGAATGCTCTCACCCATAAGGACGCCTACCCCCTACAATGCATCAAAGAGTCTCTTACCACCTTGTCCAAAGCAGGGACATGAATGCTAGAGGGAATTCGACAAAGCACAGACCCATGTCCAACCAAAAGAAAAATCTTTTGTAATTACATAAGATACAAATGGGGCTATAGTCTTTACCCTGAGTGATACGGGGAAGGTGCTAGCGGCACCTGTAGTGTCCAGTCCGCTCTTCCTGGTCGGGGCACCTGTGCAATGCTGGTGAGCCAATCTGCCAGACGTCCTCTGCTGCAAAAATTGTTTTATGATTAAAATATTTATTATAAAAACATACATACCATAATGGGTGAAAATTGCTAGACTCCGCCCAGACAGTTCGTTTGAAGTGTGAACACATCCATGCCCAAGTCCACTTGAACATTTTAATTTTCTTTTTTTAATTTAACCTTTATTTATCCAGGTAAGTCGATTGAGAACAAATTCTCATTTGCAACGACGGTCACCTTCACACAGTTACACATTCATACTTGGAAGCCACCCAATACAACCACAATCTGCTGGCCACTGAGCAGCTCCACTGGAGTGGTTGGGGTTAAGGGCCTTGCTCAAGGGCACCTCAGTGGTGGTAATGAGGGAGGGACAAGCGCTGCTCTTTCACTTTCCCACTTTTCCAGATTTTATCCTGTCGGTCTGGGGATTGAACCGATGACCTCCCGGTCACAAGCTCACTGCTTTAACCTTTCGGCCACCACTGTTCCCAAAATGTGGTCATTACAGTTCATGTGTTTGCATCAGGTGTAAAAACCAACTGTACTAAAACACGGAAGTTGACTCCAACTATCTACGGAGGTCCGGGGACATGTATGCCCAAATAGGCTGTTTCACATTAATGTTAAGACCCATAGCAAAACAACATGCTCTATAGGGTTGGGTATCGTTTGTTTTTTTTCCCGATACCGGTGCTAAAGCGATACTTTTAAAACGGTGCCGGTGCCTAAACGGTGCCTGAACCCATACTTTTTAAGAAAGTTAAAAAAAAGAAGAAAAAAAAGAAGGGTACTAAACAACAGTCGGCGACATTTAAGAACATCTTGTTTATTACTTCGGCCATATGGTCAAAATGAAATGATTTAATAGTAATGTACTAACTATAACTTATAATAAACAATAACTTATTTCACCAGTAAATTGCTGTTGAATGACAAAAACAACCACCAGATGGGAAAAGGGTATTTTACAATAACTTTGAATGCACCGCGAGGCTGTAGGTTACCAGTTTCAGTGAACGCACCGCACTGTGTTTTTCCGACGTCGGCATCTGCTGTGCTGCAGAGCAGACTGTTGCGTCCCGGTGTTGAAATACAGTCACACTTTACACAGTTTAACGTTAGCTGTCAGCATTTTAACTGTGTTTAATCCAGCTGCTAGCTAAAGGTAGGCTAAGGTTACCTGCTGTTGAGTGTAGTGTAAAGTCAGGCACCGAAATTTTCGTTCTTCTTCGGTCTCGTTACTACCGTTTAGGTCGGAACCGGTGTCCTGTTGGCACCGCGTTTCGGTACCCAACCCTAATGCTCTACATAGCTCAACAAGTTCAGTTGAATAACATAAATCATTTATTTTGCACCACTTTTGCAATTTTTAATGCTTCCTTTGTGAAGCATTTTCTTTACAGATGGCGCTCTCTGGTCAACAAAGGATTGAAAGCACGATGAATTGTCATTCCTTGAGCCTGTTTTTTCAAATCAAAAGCGCCATCTAAGGGGGCCAACAAATCCAACTAATGATTCATGAAGCTTTATTTGGAAATTGCTAGAGTTGTACCTTTTGATGTATGGTTTTGCTGTTCTTTTCATGTACTGTGAGTATAAATGTTAAGGATGTATGTAATCCAGTTTATGTAATATTCTTGTGAAATGATGGAGACCCCAGAAAGAGTAGCTTCTATTTAAGACAGACAGAAGGAAATGGGGATCTTAATAAGCTAACTAACCAGTGTTCACACCTACCCAAACAAAACCACAGGGGTTACCACTACCAGTAATGGAGGTACGGGGATGAGTTGTAAGGAAAACATCCCTTGTGATGATAAGCAGTTTACACTGTCTTTAAGTTGATCTATCTGAAAGCAGAGCAGATAGAGGGAGTCTGTCGGTATAGCTAATCCCGCTGCTGTGAACAGGTTTCTCTGTTTATCCTCAATAATCTTACAGTAAGAGTTTAAACATGAGAGGAAACCCACAGTCTTAAACACTGATTACATCCTCCATAAATCAAAGTGGATAGTATTGACGTTTACATATTTACACTGTATTCCTAAAGGTTTACTGACAGCTCACCTAACAACAGACGAGGTCCCTGAATCTGTGAGAGTGGAGCAGAGAGAACAAGAAGTGGAAGTGTCTGACAGATGTGTTTCCCTTGGACCCAAAACACAGATAAAAGGAGACTGGTTATCAGTGGGAAGTCCAGTCTCAGACATTCCCACAATCCAACATCTGTCAACATGGAACACGTGCTGTAGGGGAGGTAACTACAATAATGGAGACTTCATGCCAGTTACACACCAGGGTTATAATACAGTAGTAAACTAAAATGAAAATAAGCAGTGAGAAATACTTTTAGTAAACTGAAACTAAATTAAAAACTAAAACCTTCAAGAAAAACAAACTGAACTGAAACTATATTGCCAGGTTAAAAACTAATAAATACAATAAAAAATTAAGCATTTCAGTTTTAGTTGTTTAGCTATAATATACCACTGCTGAAAATAAAAAGTTGTCAGCATGCATTTTCATCAACTTTCGTGACATTGAACAACAGAAATTGAACGGACTTGACATCACGCCACACGGCATCCCTCCCCTTCTCTGCTTCTCTTCATAGTCATTCGATTCATCTACCAACCATTGTAGGGCTGGCTCAGGTTTGCCTTGGACCAGCTCAACGTTATGCTGCTATAGTTTCAGACTTCCGGGGGACTTCCTTTGACACACTCATCTCCTCTCTCTCTGAAACAGAAATACTTGTTACTAACTTATCTCCGGGGAGCTTATTCCACCAGAGTCCTTAGATTTTCTCGCAGTTTTCCTTCGATTTTTGTTATTTAGTTCTGTAAGCAGATATTGTTGTATTTTTTTTCTTTTCTTTATTTCTTTTCTTTTTTGTAGATGTCATGAAATATTTTAATATTGTCTGATTAAATGTTGTTTTTGACCCCAGGAAGACTAGCTGGTCGTCTAGGCGTCAGCTAATGGGGATCCATATAATAAATATGAAATCGGGGTGGCACCTAAATCATGGTAGCAGCTGCCGCCGTGGTCCTGCTCCACACCCTGCTACGCCCTACTTCGCCCTGCAATGCCCTAATACACCCCAAACTGCTACAGCTATTATTTCTAGTCATAGTTCTACTATCTTTATTGTTACTATAACTGCCACTGTTTATCATTCCTGCTATAACTATTATGAATCATATTTCTCTATATCTGTATATCTGTATCAGTGTCTGTGTCCAAACCGGCAGCAACAGATGCCGTCCACAAAAAGCCTGGGTCTGTCCAAGGTTTCTGTCTAAAGGAAGTTTTTCCTCGCCACTGTTGCACCAGATGCTTGCTCATTAAAAATTGTTGGGTCTTTGTCAATTATAGAGTGTGGTCTAGACCTACTCTATCTGTAAAGTGTCTTGAGATAACTCTTGTTATGATTTGATACTACAAATAAAATTGAATTGAATTGAGATGGCACCGGAGTAGCACAAAGATTAAACATTAAACACGATGGCAATTCTCCAACAATATTTCTTGTATGTCGCCTGTACGTAGCTATGAGACATTATACCTGGCTCTGACAAAAACAAACTAAAACTACTGTAAAACTAAATATAGAAAAACTAAAACTAAACCTTTCTGAAAACCTGAAACTAAAGTGAAACTAGCAAACACAATCTGAAAACTAACTAAAACTGAACGAAAATGAAAGTCAAAAATATAATAAAATAAAAGTAATTGAAAATTCAAAACAAGTATAACCTTGTTACAAACCCGTCTAGAAAGGTGTCCATAAAGGTTATTATGTTGAAAAACAACTAGCAGCATCCTTCTGTACAGTATATTGGCAGAGCAGAATCCCTGATTTTAATGTGTTTCCATGACAACAGGATACAAGAGCTCAACAGTCAAAGCATCTATGTGTATGAATTGCACTAGTCAAAAACATTCTGAAAGACCTCAAATATCAGAGGGAATGTTGTGTTTTGTTTTCACTTTGCATAAAAATGAAACTAAAGAACAGAAGGAGTTTAAACCCCTGTGTCTGTTTTTGCTTTCTGTCATTGCATATGCTTTTTGTTCCCCTCTGCATATTTCTAAATTGCAAAAGAACATTTTAAAACCCCTAGCTAATTGTTTCTGGTCAAAAAAACATCTGTTAAATGTAGCTTGAAAGCTACATGAGGTGGTTAACTGCTAATTGGTATGAAACCAAACACCTGCAGTGTTTGCAGTGCTGGTAACAGTAAAGTGCTTTTGAATGAAGTGTTCACATTATTTCTGAATAGTAGACCTACAGCTCTGCAAAACATCACCGTCCTTGAGTCTTAAACAGGGCCGTTGTCTCATGTTCTTTCATTTGTGTTATATTTTTGGAATTTTCTTCATTTATGTGGACACCCATTAATAGATATTTCTTTACATGTGCAGTGATGGGCAGCCCATAAAGTGACAGTTAAAGAGAACAGTAAGACACTGAAATAATCTAAATGGTTCGATAGCTTTTGGTCTATGTCGACGACGTTTCATTTCTGGGATTGTCCAATTGCCGCCGGAAATTCTGCCAGATGCCCCTCATTTTCGGCCGGATGTCCGTTACCTTCCTCTTTCTTTGTGTTGACATTCTAAACTCCGGTGGATTTATGAGGACTATGGTTAACTGCTCCTCAGATCTCTGCAGGTAAATCCAGACAGCTAGCTAGACTATCTGTCCAATCTGAGTTTTCTCTCGCACGACTAAAACAACTTTTGAACATAACACGTTCCACCAAAACAAGTTCCTTCCTGAGGCTATTTTGCAGAGGCACCATTCCTCCGTCCGGCGCTTAGTGACACCCAAGACAATTCAATTGGTTTAAAGAAATACCAATACACCAGAGCACGTTTTTCTCCCATCCCGGAATGCTGTGTGGACTAGCCAGACCCTCCTCCGCAGCGCTGTGGAGGAAGGTCTGGCAATGCCTTGCCCTCCGTGGTAACCCTGTCTCAAATACATTTTGAAGCAAATGTAATGCCGGCCAGCCTAATGAGGAAATATTGTTAGTTATCGTATCTGGACGAGTTGTGAAAATGTAAAAATGTCATTGACAACATATGTCTATTGGTTTTCAATACATCATCCATTTTTTATTGACTACTGTATCATTGAATTTTTTAATGGTTATGTTTTAGGCACTGGCCCTAGTTAAGGTTACTGAAAGATCTTTGTTTTGGTTGACTAAAGAAAAAGTCTTTAGTGGCTTAAAGCACCGGACAAGACGTGTCTATTAAAGGGGCGCTATGCAGTTTTGGCAATTTCTTCGCTGTTTTCTCGCTTTTTGCTCGCAGGTTTCTCTATACAGCTCCCCCTACAGCTTTGGAATAGATATTTGGCAATACTGTCGTAAAAACTCGGTGGCGACTCTCCCCCCCCCTCCCATCTTCTCCCTCTGGTCATGTGCATTTGTTTTCAAAGAAGCCAGCGAACGCACAGAGCCACGTCCGCTGAGGTTTTTCTCTAAATATTACCCTTCTCTCCGTAACATATTCTTTTTTCCTACAATGGCCTTAGAACAACAAGCTGACAAGAAACTCTGTGACAGATAAGGTTTCTGATCAAAGATACTTACAAGTGCAACAGCAAGAACGCAAGGTCAGCATCAGATTTGCAGGCTTGTGTTTGTCTCAGTTCTCGCCATTCAGAAAACGCAGGTCCGATGTTTACTCGTGTCTGACTCCTCACTCGGTCTCTGTTCCTCAAACAATGCTTTCCTGGCATTCTGCTTCTTTTTTGCCCAGCCATGACGATGGTGTGAAAAACTCCATCACTACCTTGTTCTTATAGCCTACCGGTTCCTGGATGGGGGCGTGTAGCAGCAATAGACAGTGAAAGAAAGAGAAAGTTGCAAGGGTGGTTTTTCCGCTCACAGGCGCTAGGGGGGAGCGAGACGACCACCATTCAACTAGAAAAAAGTCATATAACCATTCCAATGACTCCGAAACTGTTTGGTTAAGGTAAGTTAAGCTAAAAAAAACTGTATAGTTCCCCTTTAACATTTAACTGACCCTAACCTTAACCAAAGTACGGCTGAGGATCAGGTGGTAGAGCGGCTGTCTACCAATTGGTAGGTCGGTGGTTCTTTGGGCAAGACACTGAACCCATTTTCTCCCGATGCTGCGCCATCGCTGTGTGAATGTGCGTGGATGTTTATCTGATGAGCAGGTGGCACCTTGTATGGCATCCTCGGCCACCAGTGTATGAATGTGTGAATGGTACCTGTACTGTGTAAAAGCGCTTTGAGTAGTCATTAAAACTAGAAAAGCTCCAGTAAATACAGTCCATTAATAAATGCAGTCCATTTACATGGTACTGAGGATGAGAGTCCCACACTCTCATGTTAAAGTTCTGCGCTTTGTGCATTCTTTCTAAGAAGAAGAAGAAGAAAGGCATACTTTATTAATCCCTCACTAGGAAAATTTTTGTTATTTTACACACACAGGCCCAAAATACACACATGCACAAACAGGACCTATACGCCTGCATTAATGCCGTGGTTTCCAAACTATTTCTGCAGGGCCCCTCTTTTGTAGATAAAGATTAATTAATGTATTTATATTTAGTGTCAATCTTTACATAATCCATGATCCTGAAAGAACCAAGCAGTCCTGCCTTGTTGCACGATCCACATTTTCTTCCAAACCATTTTCAGCGTGTAGCTTGCTAGCTCAAAGTTTGTTGTTGTTTCGAAGCGAAGGGATTTTGAGAACGGCAACACACAGAGAGCGGAAGGTCCGGATGTCGGGCAGATATCCCGGAAAGGTACTTCTTTTGATCCAGACTAAAATGTGAAATTCAGACATACAAAGAGCAGGACTTTGACACCAGGGACTGGGGTTGGCATCCCTGAGTGTGGTTAGAAAAGATTGGTTTTGGTAAAATTATATTTTTGTCAAATTCTTGATGTCCCTGGGAAATTGTTTGTATTGTATGTATTTGCTGTTGCAATGTAGTGGTACATAATGTGATTTCTAGGCAAAAACAATAAACAATAAAACTCACCATGTGAATTGTGTGTATACACAATGTAAACTGATCTGTGTCCTCAGTTGCAACAACAAACAACAAAATCTGCCAGTGCAGTTCGAGGATTTCCGCCTGTTTCCAAAGCAAATTGAGTTGTTTCAAGACAATAATGCTAGAAATGAGTGTCAGTACCCTGAAACAAGACACTAGACAGGATTTTATGACTCAATTACATTGCTTGAGGACACTTCAGCCGGGTAGACACTTTGGGCTCATAAAGAGCATGAAGTGGGCCCTTGTGCTTGCAGTAAAGTCTCTCTAACCACTAAGGCCTATCTTCCTTCTTTAACCTTAGTTTTTTTTGGCCATTTTAGGTCTTTATTCATAGGACAGATGAAGACATGAAAGGTGAGAGAGAGAGGGGGGAACGACATGCAGCAAAGGGCCGCAGGTCGGAGTCAACCCCGCGGCCGGTGCGTCGAGGAGTAAACCTCTATTAATGGGCGCTCGCTCTACGAGGTGAGTTACCCAGGTGTGCTAATTATAAATTAACCTACACAATAATATAATGGCCTACAATACAGCTGAAGTTAATTAAACACCGATTTAACACTTAGTTTATTGACAGAACTGTTTGGATCGTTTCCAGTTCCTAAAACGTGAGGATTTTTCTGCATTGCGTTTCTTACATACTTTTACTTCAGTAACATTTTCAATGCAGGACTTTTACTTAAGTAAATGATCTGAATACTTCTTCCACCACTGCTCAGAGAGAACCACAGAGTGTTGGTCCTTCAGTTAGCACCTGACTACAGAGCCGTCTGAGAGTTGACATGGCCTCATCAGGACCAAGATGGTGGGTGGAGGTGGACTTGGGTGTCACCAGCGGTCATGGAAGGGCACCAGCAGCGTCTGTTTACAAACGGGGATGCTTTTTTTGTTTGTTTTTTTCACATTGGGAAAATACACTGCCATGTTTCTAGCAGAGCTGAGACATGATACACGATCATCAACCTCAGAGCTGCAGAGGTGGAACATATCTCAAATACCATTACTCAACTACTGTGATTGGAGTACAGTTCTGAGGTTTTGGTATTTTTAGTAAGTATTTTTCTCTAGTGTTTTCCCATTCTTTCTGCCCATCTTCATTTTATATTACTTTTCACCCAACAACTCTTCGTTACTATCAGTTCTTTCACTTTTGATATTCGAGTGCAATTGTATGCTTATACTTCCTTTTACTTGAGTAACATTTGCAATGCAGAACTTCTACTTAAAATTGGGTATTTTTTTACAATATTGTATTGCTTGAATTAAAAGGGAAACTTTACTAATTGTACACATAAAGATGAGCTTACTCACATAAGGAGTTACTCAGCCTGTGAAAACAGTTTTATGACGTCTTCTGTAGCTCTGGAGGAGTCACAAAATAACCCTCATGATGTGATAGTGACGTCATCAGAGTAATCTCGACTTGGAGGCTACTGGGATACAGAGTCCTCAAGTGTGTTGATGACATGAAGGCCTGGATGGCTCTTAAAGAGCCCCTATTACGCTCCTTTTCAGCGTCATATTTGTACCTATGGGCTCTCTTAGAATAGGTTTATATGTTTTGATATTCAAAAAACATATTATGTTTCTCATACAGCCCATTGCTGCAGTGCCTCCACCTGAAACACTCTGTCTGAGCTTTTGGCCCGCCTTCCTTAAAAAGGCCCATCTGCTCTGATTGGTCAGCTGGCCCACTCTGTTGTGATTGGTCAACCAAATTCCAAACAAGCCAATAGGCGGGCTGTGCTTGCTCAGGCAGCACCAATGGGCAGCACATATGAAAAACTGGGCTGGCTTTCTCAATCAGTGACATCACTAATTGAGGAATTTCAAACAGGAATGTGAGCGAGGCGTTTTTAGGCAGGTGAGAAAAAGTGGAAGTCTGTGGAGTCTGTGGAAGAGAAAGCTCCATTTAGAATGAAATGTTTTTTTTTTTGTCCATTATAAATCTATTACTACAAAAAAAAAAAATATATATATATATATATATAACACAATAAAAGACCAGGGGGAAAAAAGCAGAGTAGGGGCTCTTTAACTTTTTAAGTTTTAATGAAAGAAAGACTGAAGTGATAGTTTTTGGTGACCCACTGGGACCTCCCTGTAGATTTGGGTTCCTTGGCCCAACCATCACAAACCTATGGTTTACAATGGACTCTGATCTTAAGCTCGACAGTCAGATCAGGTCATTAAATCAGGCTTTTCCCAATTAAGGAAGCTGGCCAAAATAAAGCCAATTCTTCCGAGGCATCACTTTGAGACAGTAATCCACGCCTTTGTTACCACAAGGCTGGATTACTGTAATGCACTGTGTGTGGGTCCTCTGTCGCCCGTCTCCAGATGGTACAAAACGCCACCGCGCGCCTTTTAACTGGCACATGTAAACCCATTTACCCTCACTCCAATGGCTGCCCGTACATTTTAGGTATCACTTTAAAATTCTTTTATTGCTTTAATATTCCTTCAATGGTCTTGCCCCACCCCAGTTGTGGAAGAAGTATTCAGACCCTTTCCTTAAAGCTATAGTGCGTAGTTTCTGCTGCCCCCATGAGGAATTCTAAGTAATGACAACAAAACTGTAGGCACATCCACATGATACAAGCCTTCCATGACTGCGAACCCCCCCCCCCTTTGCTTTGCTTGAGTTTCTGCGCGCGAAAGTCACCGGACGACACAATCGTCTGAACAAAGCCATACTGAGAAATGCAGAGAGTTGTGTGGAGCTGAAAGTCTTAATTAGCTTTGTAGCAACTCATTTGGCAATGGCTTGAATGTTAACGGACGTTCACTAATATTAAAAAGTTATGCACTAAAGCTTTAAGTAAAAGTACTAATACCACACTGTAAAAATACTGTTACAAGTAAAAGTCCTATATTTATAAACAGTGTTGGGCAAGTTACTTCCAAAATGTAATACATTATAGATTACTAGTTACTGTCATTTGAGAGTAATTAGTTATATTACAATATTACTGTCTCTGAATTGTAATGCGTTACACTACTTTTGCATTACTTTTGAGTTACTTTCACCAAAATAACAGGGGAAGTTTGATTTGGCAGCTAGCTTGTGAATTTCACCACCGGATCAATAAAGTCTCCTCTTTATCCACTTTAATACATCATAGATTATTCATATTTTGTATAATTAATATAAATATGCAAAGTAACTAAAGCTGTACAAAATAGATAAGTAAAACGTATAATAGGCAAGTAGGAGAAAATGAAAATACTCAATTAAAAGTACGGCATTGTTGTAAAATGTTTGTTTATAGCACTTCAATAAGAAATTCATGTTGTTTAGGTTAAAACACTCTAAAGGAAATGTTCAATTATAGTGTGATTAAAACTCACTATTAACATTATTTACAGTACTTGATTTACAGCTGATTTGTGAAAAGGTAGCCTGCACAACCTTATTTAACAGTAATTTAGTTTTACTGCGAACCGTCACAGGAAGTGCTTTTATTTTGAAGTAGGCTACACGGAAGTTGTCTGTTGTGTAGCCTACTCTTGCTAGCTTACTGAGATGCAACATGTCCGTCAGGCTCAAGTTGTTCACTTTCTTGTTTGTAAAACTGCAACATATTGAACAGTAAATGGTCACAGTAAAAGACAAGCGTTTTTGGTCGTCATTCGAAGCCATTCCACTACATCATAGTTACTCTCCACGGCTGATAAAAATGCAATGATATTTACGTGTAGCAAGCCTCAGCATTAATTCCCGACATGTTTATATCTGTCAACCGCTGACGTACCGTCACCTGTTGGGACATACATGCTGTCCGTACCGTCTCTGGTTCTGACCACGGGAACAGAAACAGGACAGCTCACTTCAACGCAGCGTAATAACTCCTGAAAATAATATCCATCTCGCAAATGTATCTGTCTCTGCAGTCATCTCAACCATCGAATACAGCGACAGGAAAATAATACGGCTTTTTTTTTTTCCTGTGAAGAAATGTGTCGCGGTGTTGGTGAATTCTTAAAGAAACCAATGCACCACTAAATGTTGCGTTAAAATGCGTTGTAACTCGCGTTACTGAGATTGTAACGAGTATCATATTACCGAAATTTAATTAGTAATGCGTTATATTACTGCGTTACAGCAAAAAGGAATACATTACTGTAATCGCGTTACTTTTGTAACGCGTTACTCCCAACACTGTTTATAAATGTTACTTAAGTAAAATTATGTAAGTATCATCAGGTTAATGAACTTTAAGTATTAAAAAAATACTCAATGCACATTTTAGAAACTGGAAACGATCCAAACAGTTCTGTGTTTAATCGTATAATCGTTTTAGCTGTACTTGTAGGCCATTATATTGTTGGGTATAATGTATAAAAAACATCATATTTCATAAACTACATGTGTTTGGTGTGTTTTAATGTAGTGGAGTAAAAAATACAATATTTCTCTCTGAAATGTAGTGGAGTAGAATTAGAAAGTGGCATGAAAAGAAAAGACTCAAGTACTTAAGTATGGTACTTGAGTACGTTTACTTAGTTACATTCCACCCTACATCTCTGGCTATATTGACATTGCTACATTTAGGTTATTTTGAAGTGGAATGTGTTTTTAGCTCCAGTAGAAGAACTAATCTCCGTTTAAACTAACATGCCCAAACTGAATATCTCATCAACATTCTTGTATACTGGGCATAAACAGGAGGCAGCATGTATACTTCGCCCATTGCTGGTAGTTGCCGTGGAAATGTTAGTAGCTTAGTCTCAGAGACCGAGACGTCATGACCCAATCAGGCAGCAAAACATTTGGCGTCAGTGTCGGTGTTGCCAAAGGTCTCCGTTTGTGGCTGTTGAGACTGCAACACAACCCCGCAGATTCCAAACCAAAACGGGTCCAGAAGTACTTTTAAATGTCTCCAGTTTAAAAGCTCTGAAACACCAGAGCAGGGGGAATGCGAGGTGTAAACGTAGCAATAGATATACGTTTTTAGACCAAAATGTAGCAATGTAAATGTAGCCTCTGAGCTGCTGCACCCTCGTACACCCACTGGTTCTCTCAGGTCAGCTGATCAACTGCTCCTGACAGTGCCAAAAACGTAACAACAAAAGTGTAAGCTCAAAGAGGACCGTGCCTTCACTGTTGCGGCTCTTAAATTGTTGAACGATCTCCCTCTTCCTATCTTCACTGTCTGTTATTAAATCTCTTCTTCTCCTTGGCCTTTGACACCTTGTATGACGTTGACATTACTTGATTTTATTTGTGATAGTTTTCACGGATGTTATTTTTTCTCATGTTTTTAGTATTTTATCTTTTGTGTGAGCTGTGTATTTTATGTTTTGAATGTTGAATGTTTTTGAATTTAAAATAATTCCGGTTGGGAAGGGTCTAGTGCAGGCTTAAGGATGTCGGCATGTCTTATAAAGTCGCCTCACTTACAGTTTTGTCAACATAAAGCCCTAAACAAAAGTCAGCCATAAAAAGAAAAAGTGTCAAAAAACGTCCGAAAAGTGATAAAAAAAAGTAGGTGGGCCACAAATTATTGTTAACCTGAGTTGATGTGCGTGGTGTATCAAAATCTGCAAGGGGCCTGGTTTGGCCCGCGGGCCTTGAGTTTGACACATCAAGATGCATTGTGGAAAATGCAGGACCCAGTGTTTTGGAGCCTGACCCCCATCGAAGAAACCATTATGACCATTATTGTATCATTCTGTGTGAGTACATGTGAGTGTAAAGGATTTTTGTCACCGCTAAGAGTTCGTGGCTCCAAACCATCCAAGGTACATTCCCAGCAGCAGCACTTTGACTCAGACACCCTTAGCTGCACTTTTATTACAACTGATAAAACAGGTGGGCACACAGGACCAAAGGACAGGGTGTTCTTGACCTTTTCCTGGAATTCTCCCCATTGTGTTCGTGACAACACAGTCTGAATGTCATGATGGGATGTCTTAAAGTTCTTGCAGCAGGTTGGTGACAGGTGGCACCGCTCCAAAAAAGCAAAATCTTACCAAGTATATTAAGTCTTAGGCCCTGTTTACACGTACATGGTTGTTTTGAAAAACGGAGACATTTCCCTTCGTTTGTGCCCTTCGTTTACACGCAAACGGCGAATTCGCCTCTGAAAGCGAGTCTTTCTAAAACCTCCAGCCACAGTAGAGATTTTTGAAATCTTCGTTTGCCCGTTTGCATGTAAACTGAGACAAACAGAGGTTTAGGCAGCCGAGGAAGTGAGGAAGAGAAGAGAGAGAAAGTGATTTGTTGCTGTTGTTGCTATTTTCAGGATTCTGATTGGCTAACGTGGGCTTGAGCTTCTCGTTACACTGCCACCTACAGGTTTGGCATGCTCTTGAGGGCATTGACGGCATATATACACGGGTATATGTAAACAAACACTGTGCACGATGTTATTTTTGAAAATCTAGAGGTTGAAATGTCCGTTTATGAAAATAGCCGGCCACGTGTAAACGTAGCGAGAATGTGACTTCCCAACATTGCATGTTTTGGTTAATTGCCCAGTTTGAGTTTTAGCAGTGTGTGTTTTTCATTTGGTTTTATTAGATGTGTTGCATGTTTTAACAGTTATTATTTGCATGGGTTTGTGGATTTGCTGTTTTTTTCTAATTGTTTGTTGGATTTGGAATTAGGATTATGAGAAGCTGTTGTGATTGCCTGAACCCCCCCCCCTTCCCCCCACAGCTCATGATTGCCCACAGGATCTAATGATGTGCTTGTTAAAAGTGTACGCGGAACAGGTGCACAGGAGGAAAAAAGAGGACAAAGAAAGAGAATCCCTGATGTGACCGGCCGGAGAGAGTTGTGTTTTTAAGTTTGTTAGTCATTTTTTATTGCTGTGCAGAAGTAACCGGTTTGATTTTAAATAAATGATTGAAGAAACCATCCTGTGGAACTTAAGTTATTTTCACAGTGCGAAATGCCTTGTTTTGCTGGTAATAAAGGACCTCACACAACCGTGTGACATATATTCAGGTCATTTCTAGTCAACATCTAATAACACTTAGTGTAAGACACGATCACTTGACAAGTTATATTTCAGTGAGATATGGGGACTTGTTTTCGGACGATGCATCTTAAATATATGAAGTAATATTAAGTTAAAAGATCTTGTTTTGAGTCACGTCTCAGTTGAAACGAACTTCCTTTGACATCCAATGTTATTTGTTAAAGATAGATCATCTTGTTTGAAGATCATATTTCAAGAATTCCTGCCAAGTGAATTTGTACTTATTACAAGCAAAAAAACACCTACTTAGTTTTATGGGCTTTTTTTTCTCCAGTGGACAGAGGGAGGGAGAGACAGACAGAAAGTGAGGAATCGAAGCAGACAGTGGGAGAGGCAGAGCGAAAGCGAGGAGCAGAAGAGTGTGTGAGACCGAGTTTTCTTGGCAGGGGCGCCCTGAAGCGCTGCACATTCCCACAAGATTAATCAAAGCTGTTTCTGTTTATTTTTATTTTTTTTTTCAGTCAGTGAATTACCTCCAGATCATAGAGAAACAGCTGTTCACCCACTTCCACTGTGTGATTATGCATCGAGTGACAACCAAGACAAAAAAACCATCACGCCTACTTGATGTTCATCCCATTTCACAACTCGTCACTCATTTGCATAGTGATTAATAAAAAACAAACCAGACGGCGGTAATTACAACGACAAAGAAATATTTATTAAATCTTTTTTTTCTCGTTTTGTTGTAGTTAGTCATAGCTGCTCCGACACGTGGTATTTACAAAGAAATTGCCTTTTTTTTGTAGAAAACTCTAGTGAGGGACTTGAGCAAGAAACAGACATTAGAATAGTTTTAGATGAGTACAGGAGAGGATGGGGGTCATATAGGCACAAGGTACACTTAACTACAATGTTCAAAGAAAATGTGCAGTTTTGTGGCACATTCATGTCCAGTTGGGGAAAAGAAACACAACTGTGGCTAAAGGAACCAAAACCTTCCCGGTGCTAGATGCACCGACAAAAGCACACATCTTTTTTTTTTTTTTTTCTTTTTTTTTTTGAAGATACAGAGGATGGAAAACAGTCGCTGCATAACAGGGACACAGTGGTGTTAGCTTCAAGCTGTTCTCATGAACCATGTTGTAAATATAGCTACGAAACGTTAAGGACTGTAATGCATAAGCATTCCACGTAATCCTCTAACCCTAACCCTAACCCCATAAAACACAACGCTTTCAAGCCGGGGATCAGAGTTCATTACTGGGGGAAACACAAGTGTTTCACCCAGGAAACTAGTCATTTTGCTGCCTTAACTTGACTGTCATCGCTGCATGACGCTCAACTTTTTGTTGACTCAACTCAACTGCCACGGCCCCCTGAAAAGACCGTCACATCGCCGTGCTCTGCACCCAGCTCGCAGTCACCTTTTTTAAAAACGCAAACTAACAGTGGCCGCTGATACGACCGACAGCTCGGTGTTAGCTTCAAGCTGTTCTCATGAACCATGTTGTAAATATAGCTACGAAAAGTTAAGCACTATAATGCGTAAGCATTCCACGTAACCCTCTAACCCTAACCCTAACCCTAATCCCATAAAACACAGCGCTTTCAAGCCAGGGATTGGAGTTCATTACTGGGGGAAACACAAGCGTTTCCCCCAGGAAACTAGTCGTTTTGCTGCCGTAACTTAACTGTCGTCGCTGCATGACGCTCAACTTTTTGTCAGCTAAACTCAACTACCATGGCCCCCTGAAAAGACCGCCACATCGCCATGCTCTGCACCCGGCTCGCAGTCACCTTTTTCAAAACGCAAACTAACAGTGGCCGCTAATACGGCCGACAGCTCACGGAGCTCTGTAGCCGACGTCACGTGACCAACCGGTGGTCTCCTAATTTCGTAGGGTTTTCACACAAATTGGTGTGCATACATTTTCGTACGATATCATACAAACCCGTTCATGAGAATGCTTTGAACAAAAAACCTTCCCAATGCTAGATGCACCGACAAAAGCACACATCCTTTCTTTTAAGATACAGAGGATGGAAAACAGTCGCTGCCAAACAGGGATACAGTGGTGTTAGCTTCAAGCTGTTCTCATGAACCATATTGAAATATAGCTACGTAAAGTTAAGCACTGTAATGCGATCCTTTCCCTAAAATGTAACTAGTCATTTTGCTGCCTTAAAGGTGCCGTAGGCAGGATTGTGAAGATCCAGGACTTAGCCAAAAAATCTGAACATCGACAACTTCTCAGTCCCTCCCCCGCTTTCCGTTAAAGCCCAAAACGGTCTCCTAAGCCCCTCCCCTCACAAGGGAGAATGAATGCGTGTGCGTGAGCAGTGATTGACATGCAGTTAGACATCCCCCCCCCGGCCATGATTGGAGCATCTGAACAGGGAGCGGTGGACTTTTGCAAATCGCACTACAGGCTGTAGGTGAAACAGAAAGTTAGTTTTATAAGTCTTACCTACTGCACCTTTAACTTAACTGTCGTCGCTACATGACGCTCACTTTTTGTCGGCTAAACTCAACTGCCACGGCCCCTGAAAAGACCGTCACATCGCCGTGCTCTGCACCCGGCTCACAGTCACCTTTTGTTGGCTAAAGTCAACTACCAACTGCCAATTATACGACCGACAGCTCACGGAGCACTGTAGCCGGCGTCACGTGACCAACCGGCGGTCTCCTAATTTCGTAGGGTTTTTCATACGAATCGGTGTGCATACATTTTCGTACGATATCATACAAACCCGTTCATGAGAATACTTTGAACAAAAACACTTCCCAATGCTAGATGCACCGACAAAAGCAAACATCCTATTGAGATACAGAGGATGGAAAAACAGTCACTGCAATTACAGTGGTGTTAGCTTCAGGCTACATGGTATCAAAATCAGGTGAAGAAGAAGTCCTCAGGACATATTACTCGCCCTCCTTGTAAGCACAGTTTGCTCAATAGAACATGAAACATCAAAATTCGAGGTGGAAAACAGACTTCCTCCCGCTGCCACAAACAAACAGACATTGAGCTTTCTACACCAATAAAAGCCAACCGCGTCTCCTGCACCGTGCGACACCGTCGTCACGGTGATCTTAACCGCAGGTTGGCTCGGACACAGCTGGGGGTAAAGATCAGCGAAAGACCACAAGCAGTCACAAAGAAACAATACTGCACCTTAAAGACACTTTTGATGCAACAACACAATAAACAAGAGTGGGTTTTTTTTTGGGGGGGGGGAGGTAAAATGATATTCGAGCTGTTGGAGATGCATGTGTTCTTTCTTCAGACCCTTTGATCCATTATTGTAACCCGAGCACACTGTGTGATATGTGCTACGTTTGCACAAAAACATTTACAGACAGAGGGTGCAATGTTGATCCTGTTATTTGTTTTTTCCTGTTTCATATAAAAGACATACAAAATGAAACGAAGCATTTTTGTTTTTTATATCAAACACTGAACCTTTTCTTTTGTGCTAAGAACATTAATGTGCCCTTCAAAACAGGTGTGAAAAAAGCGAAAGTATCTAACACTGTATGTTACAACGGACTAATTGTTGGATACACAGTATCCACAAAACTAACTTTTGATTGTTTTTTTCTCATCGTGGCGTGGCTAATAGAGGCAATGATTACAGTGACACTGGACTCTTAATGGTGAACTAAAATATGTGGAGGCTGGTAGGTGTGAGGAGGAAACCATTTTTAATAAAGTGTTCATGTGTGGCCCCTCAAATTAAAGATGACTCCTGTGCTGAATCATTCGCACGTTCAAAATACTTCTATTTGTTCCTTCAAATTTGAAATGTGTGGGACAAAATGTCCTCAAACTAAAAGTGTTGTGCTATCTTGAGTTCTTTTCTCCCTGCCACACTCAGCTCAGATTTAATGACATTTTTTTTTATTTCGATGTCATACTAAGAAATGTGAATATTCTTTTAGGTTTTGTTTCTGAGAAACCGAAGAGAGAATAGCAAATGAAGTAATCTGAGATTATGGAATTCGAATGTAGTCATTCAAGGAATGAAT
The DNA here is from genome assembly GCF_008315115.2 of Sander lucioperca. Lineage (NCBI taxonomy): Eukaryota > Metazoa > Chordata > Actinopteri > Perciformes > Percidae > Sander > Sander lucioperca. The sequence goes on along the minus strand of NC_050186.1, from coordinate 26,846,106 downwards.
GAATGTAGTAAACAATATAATGTATTAAGTATTGAGTGGCGAAGTTAGCAATGCTACTAATTAGAAATAAACAGCAATACAGAATCTGATGGAACTATTTCTATATGGATAAAGGATCATTTTTAAAGGGGCATTGGACGGATTTAACACATCAATTTAAAAAACAGTGGCTCTGAAAGGTAACCTTGGATAAAGTCGTAAAAAAAATAACAAGTTGTCCTTGAAGACTGGTGGTGTGGAGTTTGAAAGGCATGGAGAGGCAGGGACGGTGTAACAAAAGAACTGCATTATGGGATTTGTAGGATCCTGGGTTTGGGGGGGGGGCAGCATACCTCGACCTCTATATTGATATCATTATTATCTGGTAAAATGATAATTTAGAATTTTATCCTTTTTATTATCACTTTTTTTGTAAAATGTAATTGTATTCTACTGATATGACTTAGTTTTTGAAATTATCAATCAAAATTTTAATGTCACCACTACCGATCCCAATATCGGGACTTCCATAGTGGTTCATAAACGATTATTTTCTCCATACAAATTTTATGAAGCACACATTTTTCAGCTTCTTTGTAGAATCATGCTGCATGCTTATTGGCTCTCTGACGCTGATGAGATTTACTTCTTATTATATTTTGAAATTAGGTATTGAATGACGAGGCATTTTTTCGATTACTCAATACTTCAGAGGCAATTCTGTCGGTGCATAAAAAGTATTGAATTCCATACCCAGCCCTAGTAGCATTTATGAGCCGTGATCAAATTCCACGCTACTTCTGACGTCTGACAACAGACAGACCAATGTGTGAATGAGAACTGCTATATTGTGAATTCAGCTTCATTAAAACACAGTATATGTGATCACATATGATCACTTCTCCCTCCGGCAAAAAGTAGCTCTGCTGCATCAGACAGAGTCCGTAATGAATGAAAGGCATAATTCAAAATGAATTTGAAGTCAACCGTTGATAATTACAGGCATTTTTATACATTCACGAGTGAATTTGATGCCCGATTCCCGTCTGGAAAAACAGCAGAGGAAAGCTGTGGTGAAGAGGCATATACTGTATATGGTGAATGGAGATGCAGGGTTATTGTCAGATTGCACAGCGCACTTGTCAGGATTGGAGAAAGGATCACAAACGGGTTGCTTTAAATTAAGGAGTACAGGGACTAAAAGTGACCATAATGATCACACAAGATGGATTTTAGATTACATTTGAACAATTTAGTTTAGGGCTGGGCAATATATCGATATTATGTCGACATCGATATATGAGACTAGATGTCTTAAATTTTGGATATGGTAATATCGTGATATGACACAAGTGTTGTCTTTTCCTGGTTTTAAAGGCTGCATTACAGTAAAGTGATGTCATTTTCTGAACTTACCAGACTTACTAGCTGTTATATATATATTTCCCTTTACCCACTTAAGTCATTGTATCCACATTATTGGTGATTATTTATCAAAACTCTCATTGTGTAAATATTTTGTGAAAGCACCAATAGTCAACCCTACAATATCGCCGCAGTATCGACATTAATGTATTTGGTCAAAAATATCGTGATATTTGATTTTTTTCCGCCCAGCTCTAATTTAGTTCCTTAATATTGGCACGGAAAAAAACAATACCCATCAAGTCCCTTTAAATCGTCGATGGTCGAGCAGATCGCCAATCTGAACAAGCCTGGTGGAAAATACATGTTTACCGCATGTCCGTGCTTGGAAAACATGACTATTGATCTCAGCGGAGGCTCTACAAAGCTTCACAAGTTGCTCTGAGAGTTTCAGTTTGCCCTGAGAGAACAGGACACCTTGTTCTGTTTATTCCATCTCTGCGGGTGGTCGATTTTTCATTCCAGAAATAACCGGTAGGAGGGTGCCCCCGGTGTATGTTCTGTACACGCGCCACTTTACACGACATCAAAGAGGGCAACTGAATCGCACACCACCCCCTCCGCCCTCACACACACTACCACCACCTGCTCTGCACCTCCGTCACTGTCTCACTGAAACATCTATCGCCACACAAAACTTGTGCTGCTTTATCTGAGGGAGAGTAACCCTCTTGATTTAAAAAAACAACACAATTTTTTTACCTCATATTAGGCATGGACACATCCCTGAACTTTGTAGGAAATTTGTCTCTATATACAATAGTCGTGTTATGACAGTGATTCACAAAAGCAATAGTGTAATAGTAAAACTACATTTGTGACATTTTTAATGACAAAATCCAAACACAAACATTCTACGATTTCTACACCCTGATAGCACATCAGACTTTTTTTTTTTTTTTTCTTCTTCCTGGACTTTGTTAAAAACATTTAAAAGACCATCATCAGCAAACAGATACATAAACTGTACTCAGTGTTTTTTTGTATGATTGTATCCAAAAATGTTGTAATATGTGAACTAACTTAATGGGTAAGGGTAGTTGTTTTTATTGCCTTTTCTACTGTTTGTACTTGCAGACTAAAACCAGAACAGAAAGAAAGCACGAGGACTTCACAATAAATAGGAAAATACATTTTGCCTGGCAAAATACCATATCCACTTCTACGCTCCGTTCGAATATTTTACTGTACACCCGTGATGGCTGCTACAATTGAATTAGGTGATTATTAAAAAAACGAAAAACACATTAACCGATCATTAAATCGGCTCTATCCCAACACTAAAAGATGAGTGATTCTTTAAATTTTCTTCTTTCACTCTCAACATGGGTCCTCTGCAGTCTGACATCCGACTCCTTTTTAACCTGAGAGGAAGGTTAAGTCATCAAAGGCCCACCCTGTACACCCCCACACCTTTGGCAACAGTCTCCTAGCAACAACATCTTTCTTCTTTTCCTTTCCGTTGGCCTGTGTGCGATGCTTCGCTCCCGGATCTTCTTCGAAACCTCTTCCACTTTGATGTGAGATTTAATCATGTTATATGTCAAGGGGTTAGGTGAGGTTTTCCTGAACACAAATCAAATGTTAAAAGTCTGTAAACGTTTGCGGGATCCTGCTGTGCTTCTTTACCATTCAAGCTAAAGAGTGTACTGATTGTGTCGTCTGTGTTCTGTGTGTGTGTATATGTCTGTAAGCATGTATGTGTGCTTGTCTTTAACACAAAGAAAAAAATCTGCATACTGTGGACGGCAGCGAGGCGGAAAAGTAAGAGACTAGGCCTCCTTCACCTCGGGGCGCCTTGTCCATCAGCACCCACCAGAAAGTCAAGAACCACTCAATGTTGGCAAGTCAAAAAACAACAAAAGGCTTCAGCGTCGAAGTCCCTTCCTCTCTCGTTTCACCTAGAGAGATGTCAGTGTTTTTCTTCTTCTTTTTTTTTTTTTTTTAAAAGTGCTCCTTGAGGGGAGGGGTTGCAGGGTAGGGCGGCCTATGGTCCAATAAGGACAGTCCATTCCTGGGGGATTCCTCAGGCTGGGCGCTATAAAGACATGATGGCAGCCAGGAGTATGAGGGCGGAGCTCAGCAGCAGGACGGAAGTCTGGCGCCGACCAACTGAGTTCACATCCCTTCTCGCCGGCTCTGGCGACTCATGACCGATGCCGTCTAAAGGGAAAGAGATGAAAAATGATCATTGATGGTTAGCTTATGCTTACCATGAAAACTCTGAAAAGAAGTCTGATCCCATATCACATCTAAAGACTATTTGTCATAATATGTAAAGACTGGGAATTTTGCAGGTTGACAATTTGCAAGGCTACAACAAGATTGGTTTTGAAAAATTTAACCAAGCTAGCTAGCTACCGCTAGCATTAGCTGGTAACTTTAAGAGAAGGTTTGCTGATTTTCTGTTCTGCTGTCCATGCAGATGAATGGTGGCAGCACCCGGAGGTCCGCGTTTACCCGCCGGTAAAACTTTGTGGGATGACGCGCTTCAGAAGGGTTGAAAATCTGGAACTTTCCCTCTTTAGTGTTTAGCTTAGCACGGCGCCATAGCAACCATAAACAACACTGGCTCTAGCCGGTTTGCTGCTTTCTGTTTGGTGCAGGAAGGAGCGCACCAATTGGTTGTTGACAATGTTCACTTGAATTGACTTTCACTACCAAGACTTAACGATAATATCAAACATATTTGATTTTGTCTGAACTTCAAGACGGGAAAAAGACTGACTCGGACTTCTTATTACGAGTTTTATGACCACCTTGCACCAAACTACTGAGACGATGGGAGCGCGCGCCAACTCCAGGACTCATTATTTCATTCCGATATTGAAGAATGTGTCTGCGACAATGGAATAGTTTGGTGTAAGGTTGATTTCAGCTTAGCAAATAGGCTGGAAATACTTTTTTTGATTAACAGCTTGCCATACATCGGCAGATTATACATTTGTTCCAAACATTCGTACTGTATTTAGCTGAGTTATTGTCTGTGTTTAAAAATGACTGTTCTAATACAGTTCAAAGTTCATGACTACGTGATTATTCTAAGAGTATACAGTGTGTGCTCTATACTAAATGTCACGTCAATTCAGTAAAATCTTGATGTATAAAATGAATGAAAATTCTCAAGGAAATGAAAAGAAAAGATTTTCATCAGCAGACGTAACAGACATAAATATTATGTACTGCATATTCCCACCAACCTCTGGGTTCTAGAGAGTTGTGATTGTTGTCTTCGAAATCAACCCCTTCCTGCACGGTCCCAGAGTTTTTCACACAATTGTCTTTGAAAAACAAAGAGGAGAGAGGATATGTGAAGATTAGAGCAGTCAAACGTCACAAGTCCACAGCCTGATCACAACAGAATGGCAAACTGGGCAGAGTAGACACAACAATCAGTAACTCACTCTGAGGCCTGACGAAGATTTTGAGTCGAAGGCAGCTTCTTCTTCCCTTGTCGTCAGTGATGGAGGCTGTGGAGACATCAGGCAGGAGTTGAGAACAAAACACTTCAGACACATTACCCACACGTTTTCATTTCAAAATCCCTTCCTTGATCTAATCGAGGGTTGTGCGATTATGGTTTAAAATGGCTGTTGTCGTATTTTGCTCAATAATGAGATCATGATGATTCATCCACATCTGGAAATACAAACAGTTTGGTTTTTAATTTGACGAAATTGCCTTCACTTCCATATTGCATTAAACATCACAATATAAAGGGGAATAGCTTTAATGTACAAGCCTTTGAATCAAAGTAGGGACACAAATCAAACACTACAAATCAAAGTGTCAGCATTGCACCGTGTCACCTTTTAGTACGGCTGCTTGTGTTTAGACATTTACCTTTTGAGAACTTTGGCCACTTTTGTTAGAAATAAATAGCTCTGTAAAACAATGGGTTTGTATTTCTCAAGGTGCGGTATCAAAACCAAAACTCAGATATAACGATATTTTTGTATCCATTGATAATCCAGAATCACAGGTAAAGGACTGATGGGATCAGCCTAGTCCATAGTAACGGACAACGGACGCAATATCTTGGTCACTTTTTTTTTTTGTTGCCTTGTCTGGCCTAACTTCAACTTCTAAAGTCTCCTTTCAGTTTGACTAGAGTATGTAATAATGCAAGTCTTAAAAAACGGCACACTATATGTTGGACCCCAACCAATCATTAGTCGTTTTGGGAGCAGAGGAACCTTTTAATAGTTCTAAAAACACAATTCTAAGAACTACAAGACAGCCATTTTGAGGGGATATTTTTTGCTCCTATTTCAGAGTAGGAACTCTTCCAGCACAGGAGTGACGTGAGTGATTGGTCGAACACATGAGCCAATGCAGCATTTTTTTTTTTTTTTTTACGTTTTAGCAGCAACAGCTCGTAACGAAAAAAAAAAATGGAAGAAAACACAGACAAATGATCAGACAGCGAAGTCCAGGCTTTACTGAGCATATATGCAATGGGGGAAATACATGTTGATTTGGGCTCAGCAAAGCCAAATTAAAGAATCTTTGATAGCTTCTCTCTGAACTTGCTATACCAACTGGCAACTACTTCAGCCTTCCTATTGGTGGTTGTTGAAGGTATGTAGTTCTTGGGGGAGCTCCCCAATAAGCAATTCCTTTCAGGGAGTCCCCAGAACAGTTTGTTCTGAAAACGCCTATAGATTGCCACGTCTGTAGTTCAAGTCACGACTCCATGATCACCTGATCTACATCTCGAAAGAAAAAAATAATAATTTAGTCCGATTTTAGCCTAAGTTTTGTTGTCCTAGTTCTGCAAACTAGGGCTGCACGATATTAAGAAAATGTGCAAGAGGCGATAATGTTGTTGGTGATAACGATATTACTTGCGATCAATAAACTGATATTAAAGTGTACTCAGTTCTGCCTTTCTGCTGCTTTTTCCATATCCTCCTAAAATACAACAACTTGCTTGTTGACTTGAAACAAATGAAAGGAAATCATTTCCAACATTCTTGTATTGAACAAATTGAACATTGAATTGAATATGAAAGGCACCACTAATACTTTCAATTTAAAGTGTAGTTTTCTACTGATATTCTCTTTCAACTAACAACGAGTGTCGTCCGCGATATGTCGCAGCCTTCGCCACGTCTTTATTGCCGCAGTTGATATTGCGATTGTGCAGCCCTACTGCAAACCCACTCGGTATTCTTCATTCTCTTTCGCTTCAAACTTCACCAGAGACCGCTTCACTAAAAAAACTACCTTCATTCATAAACATCAGCTAACCAGTAGAAATGAACAATCTGACAAGGTCCATTGTTTCTCCATCGGAGGCATTCCACACTTATCTCTCCTTTAAATACAGCCTGAAGAGATTTATCTCCCCTCTCATCCTGATGTGAAAGCCTTTCTGCTCCATATTTTATCATATGAAACAACTCAATGTCACCCTCATATTTCCAAGTCTAATTTGGCCACGGGCAGTCATTTCTGCAGATGAGTGGCATGCTGTTATGCCCACCTACAAAATCTCATTTCCTCTGTGTTACTGGTTGTGAAAGGCGAAGATTAAAAACTTCTTTTTGTAGGGGTTGCTGTGATTGTTCTGTAGAGCTAACAAAACTAATTCGTTTTCAAGTAGTGCAGGGGACCGAGTCGCTAATAGAGCACTGACGGTGTCTCCAGCTGTGACGGAATGACTTCAACTTCTGTCTGCACTTTTGTCAAGAACATTTTTATGTTTCGTCTGACCTTAATTATTCCCACTATACATTTTTCTCTTTTCTTTTTCAGACTTTTCCTCACAGGACTTGATACTCTGACCTCTCTCATTTCCTGCTGCCTGCCGAGTCCCTAAAACTGCTCTTAATCTGACCACACACTCAAACATACACACACACACACACACACACACACAAACACAACCTGGAGTGTGTTAGGATATCTGTCACCGTGTGTTGAGTATGTATGTGCTCGTTAGGGGTGGGGGAATTATCGTATCACGTACTGTATGTATTGTGATACCAATTTTAAAAATGGATTCATTTCCCTTCACTGTTTTCTGTTCATACGGTACTGTCAATGGCGACTACATCATATCCCTTTCCAGCAAAACAGAGCGAAAGCCGAAAATGCAGAAAATACATGTGATGTACTTCTTTACAAGTGAAATAAATGTCGGACTGACTGACTGACATGTGATGTGCATTCTTCTTAGAAAACAATTAGTTTTTTTTTAGAAATGTCTCATGGTATATTGTCTCTAGAAGTGTATTATTTAACTTTTGTTTCTGTTAAAGAAGAAAAAGAAAATCTCAATACTATTGAATCGTAATACTTCTACAATCGCAGTACAAATCGAATCGCCACCCATGTATCATGAAAGAATCAAATCAGGACAAATCATATCGTCCCAGCAAGTTGTGGTTGCATCTGTATAAATGATGTCCATATAGTTTGTCCTCAGACAGTCCTCTGTCCTTCCACCCAGGCGTTCGGCGTGATGGATTCTGGCCGTGCGGTGAATTCCTGATAAAAGTAAAACCATGTCAGTGTTTCCACTGTCGCAGATGACTCTGGCTCTTATTTCAAAAAGGCACTTTATCAGATGCCGTGCGGCTGTGAGAGGAGATAAAATCCATCTTTAAAAACGTCACCATGAGAGGAATATTGGAAGTGAAGCAGCAGAGGGAGGAAATAAACCAGAGAGAATGGGTGTCAATCACGCCGCTTCTGTCTGTGTCAGCGGGTATCGAGTAACTTACCTCACACCCCGACGGTGGCTGGAACTCACTCACTGTCTCAGTTTCTGTCTCGGAACTCAACTGGCCCAAAGCCTGTCTTTGTCTTTCTCTACGTCTCTCAAGCTCCTTCTGTTTCCTCGGCTTTTCTCTTTGACTGCAATAATAAAAGGTCTACTTCTGCACTCTCGCACAAACGTCTTGAGGGACGGATATATCAAGACACATTAAAGGGCAAAAGAAAGCTCTGATCCAGGACGTTTCATTAATCTTGTGAAATGATTGGGATTAGGGCTTCAAAGAAGTAATTATTTTAGTTATCAAAAAATCTCTTGATTACTTCTCGATAAAAGTTTTAGTCTATGAAATGTCACAAAGTAGCGAAAAATGTCAATCACAAGTTCTCAAAGTGGGAGGTGACATCTTCAAATTGCATATTTTATCCCATAGGCCAACAAATGTCATTTAAAATGATATAAAAGAGAGAAAAAGCAGCACATTCTCACATTTCAGAAGGAATTTGGTATTCCTTCTTTAACTATTTAATAAATAGTTAATAATAATAATGATGTTCTGGATCAGTTAATCATTTGAGCACTAATACAGATATTGATATGCTTTCTTTTGATGACCATTTCTATTAGCCTGTAGCCAAAACAGCCAGGGAAATGCTTTACCACAGTCACTAAATCAGTGAGCAAGATATATTAAACTGCAAGTAACCATAGCAACTATACATATGTCTCTCACTGCATTGCAATTAACTCGCAGCTGAAACAGACTGACTGCATATGTTAGATGGCAACACACCGCGACAAACAATCTGTTGTCATTATTCTATGAAGAACTTCTTGCCCCTAACGCCCAAACAAAAGCTGAGTAAACCCAAAGAGCGTCGAGACGCAGTTATCTCTGGAACATTGGTGAAAGCTCAGTGCCGTGTGTAAACCCTGCTATTACAGCTGGGCAATATGGAAAAAAAATCAAATTACGATATTTTAGAACAAATACATCGATGTTGATATTGCGGCGATATTGTAGGGTTGACTATTGGTGCTTTTACAAAATGTTTACACAATGAGAGTTTTGATAAATAATCACCAATAATGCGGGTACAATGACTCAGTGGATAAGGGCATATTATAAAACAGCTACAACAGTCTGGTAAGTTCAGAAAGTTACATCACTTTACTGTAATGCAGCCTTTGAAACCAGGAAAAGACAACACTTGTGTCATATCACGATATTACTTTATCCAAAATCTAAGACGATATCTAGCCTCATATGTCAATGCCGATATAATATCGATATATTGCCCAGCCCTGCCTGCCATGAAAGTTACAATTGACGAAAACTAAATCGTAGGTTGTCTACAGTGCAGATTCCAGACTTTCAATTAGGTGCAACGCTCTTGTTTCCCTTTGGTAAGTCTCCATGGTACAAGCAGGATAATGCACCCTGGGGTGTCATGTACTGTATAGGGCTGGGTACCAAACTTTGATACTTTCAGGGAAACCAACATAATTGCCTCCATAGTATCGAGTATCCAAAAATGGCTCCTCATTCAATCCCAAATTTCAATACCTAAGGAGTAAATCTCATCAGTGTCACTGAGCCAATAAGAACGCAGCATGCTTATACCAAGATCTAATAATGCTACGTGGAGACATGCAGGAAAAACACTACATTACGCACAGAGACGGCATGTGTGTGTTGTTGTATTTTGAGTAGTCTATATTCACGATGTTCCACTTCAGGGATTGGTCCGTTGCCGCCGGAAATTCCGCTGGATCAGGCTCTTTTTGGCCGGATGTCCGTTACCTTCCGCTTTCTTTGTGTTGGAATTTTAAACTCCGGTAACTGCTCCTCAGATCTCTGCAGGGTAAATCCAGACAGCTAGCTAGACTATCTGTCCAATCTGAGTTTTCTGACGGCATGACTAAAACTGCTATTTCACAGCGGCACCGTGGCTCTGTCGGGCGCTTAGTGCCACCCATGACAATTGTGATTGGTTTAAAGAAATGCCAATAAACCAGAGCATGTTTTTCTCCCATCCCGGAATGCCGTGTGGACTAGCTAGACCCTCCTCTGCAGCGCTGTGGAGGAAGGTCTGGCAAAGCGAGATTATATCGATATATATCTATATATCTATATATATATATAGCAAAAGATTTTTTGATACCAATATCGAATATATATATATCTATATCTATATATATATATAGATATATATATATATATATTCGATATTGGTATCAAAAAATCTTTGATCGACAGCCAACCCTTGTCATGTCTCGGAACACCTCATCATGCATTATCTCGTCTTACAGTATCTTGTTAGGGCTTTGATCTGGTTTTTAATGTGGAGTGTCAGTAGCACGTTCTATTGTGTTTTAGTCCTTTTACGTCTCCTATGGATCTGTGGAAGATCCTTCATCCTCCAAAATGTTGTCTTGAACTGCAGAATCCTTTCTTCCTTCCTTCTCTGTTTCTCTACTATTTCTCACCCTCATTCTTTATCTTTCTTTGACATCGTGTCACCCTGTCTTTCTCTCATCTCCCTCTCTCACCTGCTTCCTCTCCCCATACCGCCGTCCCTTCACACAATTAACCGACTGTCTCTCTCCCTTTCTCTCATGTCTGCCACTGAGGTCAGAGTCTGGCTTTTCTATCCTCGAGCAACACAGCCGGGCTTCACCGTGACTGTAACTCCAGCTCTCGCCTGCAACTCTAAACCCAGAGTTAGATGGGTCATCCGGCCGCCACCTCACCATGACAACAGTGAACCTGTCAGTCACATGTTCAGACACATGTTACACGTTTAGTCATGACTTGTGATCGTCGCTGTCGCACGTTCGGGACCGCCAACACACATCACAGATCACTAAACAGGCCGGGGCCAGGATTTGGCAGTGGTGGAAGAAGTATTCAGATCCTTTACTTAAGAAATAGTACTAATAACACACTGTAAACATACTTTGTTGCAAGTTAAAGTCCTGCATTGAAAATATTTCTTATGTAAAAGTATGTAAGAATCATCAGGAAAAAGTACTCAAAGTATTACAAGTAAAAGTACTCAATGCAGAAAAATCCTCACATTTTAGGAACTGAAAACAATCCAAACAGTTGTGTCAATCAACTCAGTGTTTGATCGGCTAATCATTTTAGCTGTATTTGTAGGCCGTTATATTGTTGTGTAGTTTCATTTACAACATTGTGTTTTATAAACTACATATATTTTGAGTGCAAAAATCTTAATATTTTTCTCTGAAATGTAGTGGAGAAGAAGTAGAAAGTAGCATGAAAAGAAAAGCAAAGTACAAGTACCTTTAATTTGTACTTAAGTACAGTACGTACCGGAGTAAATGTACTTAGTTACATTCCACCACTGGGATTTGGTGTGACTGTGAGTTGAATTAGATGGATCCTGATTTAAATAGTGTGAGATCAGATGTTTTTCTTGTGATGAGCGGTCTATCTTGGGGAACAAAGCCCTTTTGTCTTTGCATCAGCCGCAAGAGCGAAAGGGAAGCTGTCTGGGCTGTGCTGGAGGGGTTCATGTCATTACCGATGTAGATCTGCACTGACTGTACGGAGCGGGACCCGTGCGTTTGAAGCACAAGGGCTTTACAGGGAGACAGTCATCTCTCTCACACAGGGAGAGCCAGACTCTCAACTGTCTCCTCTGAAAATTGGATTTCTATCCCCTGAGATTAGGATCAGGCTTTTCCCCGCTCCACCGGGGCTCTATTAGAAAAACATGCCGCCCTCTGAGGCCACGAGAAAGCTTGGTGACCTTTGACCCTTCCAGGACCAGCCGCAATACTGATCCCACACCAGGGTGGCTTTCCTCCGGGTGTTTGTCTTGTCTGCCAGACGGGCAGGCCCTTAGCCAACTGCAGGTGTCATCTATTTGACGTGGCCCCGCCCTCTCTTCCCCTCACTGCCTGGGGGCGAACGATGATCACCACACAGGAGGAGGACAAAGAAGTGTCTGTCTTCACTCAGACAAGCAGACATGATCCCCCCTTTCAATGTGTCATTTACATGCCCACTGAACAGATTCTGAAACCCTATTGTATGTACAACACTGGTATGAACTATCAGGTATTGTTGAGCTTTTGTTAGCGTAAGTCAACATGGGATCTGACACCAGCAGCTGATAAAACATAGTTTACAGTAACGCAACTGTAACAATGCTGCTGGGTAAAAAAACAACAAAAAAAAACAAGTATCCATTTGGGAAAATATGTTTTTATGTGTGATGGCAATACTTATTTTCTCACTGATGCCATTATACGCTTCAAAGCTCCAAGAAAGATGCATTGAGAAAGTCTGAGTGAAGAAATGACGACACACTCTAAGCATTCAAATAAAATAAAAGAAAGCAAATCCTTTTTTTTGCAGGGACAATGTTAGGCTTGCATGGACATAAAACTCAAGCACTAAAGATAAGCAACTGATTTAACAACTAAATGTTCTTTAAAAAGTCAAAGGGACATGCATGTGGACATAAAAGATTTTTCGGTACAAGAAATGTAATCACCAAGCCTAAAATTGTGTTTACGCAGCAAGCTAAAGCTAAGGATTACACTGTGTAAATGAAACATTCGAAACGTAAAGCTGCACTCGACAATATATTAACAATGAATCAAATTACTATGTGTAAAGGTGTCACTCTGAATAGGGATCCTATAAGAATTATCACTCAGCCTTCTGTGCAGTTCCCCTCAGCTCTACGGAGCATGTTAGCCTCTTTTAGCTAATGGCTTAGTTTTTTTATTAACCCACAACTTTACTTTTTTGGTTCACTCACATCAAACTTGTTTTTGGCTGCAGGAAGCAGCTGTTTTCAGTGAAAAAAAAACATCTGTCGTTTGGTGTTGGGCAGGTAGTGTACACTGGGTTTATCAAAGTTAGCAACTAGCTAACGTCACTAGTGTAGCAGCATTTAGCAGCTAAAGAGCCAGATATTTCCCTCTGGAGACCGAAACACAGCTGAAATAACAGTGAATATTTAACTTTAACATTCTTCAGATGGCCAAAATCACAACTAACTCTAATGCTCCATGTCTGTTGGATGTGTAACTTCTTTGCTAACATTTTAAAAGGTGATTACATGTCAATGCTGTGTTTTTAGCTTGTTCTGCTTCCCCCCAAGGGGCCAAAAAAGTAGTCAAATCTGCTTTAAATCACTGAATGATGAAGTGTTCTGACTTTGCTACTGATTCTGACTAGCTTCTTTCCACGGCAACAGCAGCTGAGGCTCATGAGTATTGTAGTAGTTAGAGCCATTCAACATACCAAACTGGCATAAAAACATGATTTCTCAAAACATTAAATTTAAGTATTTATACAATTGATGGCCACAACATAAATCTATAGTATTACATATAGTATTACAATATTCAGTTGAACCAAGTGTTTCTATGTGGAGGAACAAAGAGGTTTCTATTAAAAGAAAACGATTAAATTCCAGAAACAGCTCTTCTTTCCTACACAACTCTAAACAATGTGAGGACAAATATGGGTATTATGTGAAATGTTCTGACTATAAAACCTTGATAGTTTCCCAAAGGTGTCTTTGTCTTATGTTACTTCATCCCGTTCTCAGATCACATGTTCTCAGAGGGAAAAAAAGGTGTCTTTGGCGAACAAGAATCTGATGGATGAGTCATGAATCTGAGTCAGTGAGAGATGGCCCATATGGCCTCAAACTGCTCAAAGCCATATGGGCTGTCTCTCTGCCTTTCTCTCTCTGGATGATCAATCAAAATTAAAGTCCACAAGAACATCATCCTTACTTAGTTTCACATCAACCAGAGCCAACTTAACAAATAAAGCAGAATTAGGCAATCTGTGACTTTTCTTATCGACATCCAATTGCAACAGCATCAACAATTCCCTGGCACGACTAGAAGCAGACCACAATTCCCCTAAACAATACAGTCACATTTATGCAACAGAGTTGAGAAAACTGTCCAATGGACACAGAAATCCAACAGAAACATCAAGTGAAGGGTAATCCATCACAACACAAAATACTACAACAAAAATTGGATCTGGCTTAACTCGCACAAGGACGAAAGTGTTGAAAGACATGAGGAGAACAAATTCCCCAGTGGCTATTATTTTATCATCAACCTTACTAAATTATATATATAAAAAAATCTTCCTTATGATCTTAAACTCAACTGACCTTGATTGCAAACCCACAATACTTAATTTCAGCTTAGTTGAGTTTGCCAAGTTTCCAAAGATATGTGTCAAGATGGAAATCATTGGTCCAAAGTGTTGACTCAGTGACCAGCTAACAGATACTAAATCCTTATTTGCATTTCAACCCAAATCAACATCCTCTGAGATAGATCAGATGAGCCAAACTGTGTATTCCTTTGAATGAATTTAGAGTTTTAGGCAGCTTTCCAAAATACTTGTTCTGGGTATAGGAGCAAAGCTGAAAAGTTATACTAAAAACCAGACAACTTTCTCCATACTTTCCCTGTCCTCTCACCAGTCTCTTTGGATTTAACATCTACATTTTGTACTTTGTTGTAATGCCAATATTAGATTTCCTTTCCCTGACTCTTGCACTTCTTACAATAAAGTTCCTCTGACCTGTGTCAGCTAAATACCAAAAATCTACCGTGGAGAGCAGTGTATCTCTTTAAGTCTTCTTCTGCCCCTGCAGGGCACTGACTTCACTTATGAAAACATGACTTCCCAGCTGTTTGTTTTCCCCAGTTTTCTCACAAAGAAGAGAAAGCTGAGCTCAGCCAGTCAGCAACAAAACACATTTCAAACGAGACCTCGAAAGTGGAGATGTTTTGCTCCCACTGGCTTGTATTTTGGCTTGGCCCTCATTCCAAGGACTTGCAAAACAGAACACGGACATTGCTGCTGTCTTTTCTGCAAGATGACACGGAAAGGGATCTTCTGATATAACTCCAAGTTAGAGCTGGGTAGCATTGTAAATCTTTCTTTGCTAGTGCTGATACCTGAGTTTCAGAACTGATACCAAATCAATACTTTTTGGGCAATTTACTTTGAGAAATATGAACTTTTTCCATTGACAGAGGAACCGAAAGTTGTCAAATACTACATAATACGTCTTCTTGCAGCCGTACAAGAAAAGGGTGTAAAATTGGCACAATTTTTCTTCCAATCAGCAATTATCTAATCAAACAACAAGTAAAACATTTTTCAAATTAACGACATTTATCAAATTAACGATCTTCAAGTTGCCCAATTTGTTCATGGATCTTTAAACAAAACACAACCTCCTCCTTTTTGCAATTTGTTTATCCCTAACAATCAATATCGCAATTTTCCCACTCAAAAAGCAGCCCAGCTTTACCCCCCTCAAACGGGAATCACCAATATCCCAATTTAGCATTTACAGAGGTTCTAAGATATGGAAATTGCTTCCCTCCCAGCCTAGAGAAACTTTCTCATCATTTAAAAAATCTGTGAAAAATATTTTACTGTATCTATAACATAACATGTTTCTTTTTTTCATGATCACTTTTCCTTTCTCTGTTTCTTAACTCTTTATATTATTTCCTCATTTGATTGTTCCTTGATGTGTCCATGGTTGCGATTTTCTGTTATAGTTTTTCCTATTTTAATTTAGTTAAAGTTAATTTATTCCCCATTTCCTTGTTTACTGTCTCTTGTGTTCGTTTTACCCTGTTTTCATCTTTGTGTATGTTTTATGCTTCAGTTTCCTGTTTTATTTTGTAGTCTCTGTTTTCTCCCTTGTCATATCTTGTTTTACTTCCTGCCTTGTGTTTTCCCACCTTTGTGATTGTCTGCCCCACCCTGATGTGTTTCACCTGTTCCTGGGTCCTCGTGTCACCTGTCCCTTGTTTCACCTCGTTACCTTGTGTATGTAGTCTCGGTGTTGTCTTTGTCTGTTGTCAGATCATTGTATTTGTCTTTTGGCTTCTTCAACATTTTTTGGTACTATTTTGCCTACTTACTTCAGGACTCTTTTTATTGTAACCCTTTTTATTTATTAAATCTTTGAACTTAACTCTGCCCCGTCGTCTATTTCTCTAAATTCTGACACTATGTTTTTTGATTTGCTATCTTTTATGCTACCTATTGTTAAATTATTCTAGGAAACCCAACTTGCCAAGCCCCCCTTTTCTGGGTTTACTTTGCATGACTTTCTTTCCCTAATGTCTCTTAAATGTATCATTGCTGTTTTTTGTTTTTTTTAGATGTGCTAAATAAATAAATACTAAAAATCTGACAAAATATTTGTCGCCATCTTTCAGTAAATTACAGTTTTGGATACGAAATGTGTCCATACATTTTTGTCCTTATCAAAAGTACAATCACTTTCATAAATATAGGTAACAGGGTAGGTAAGCGCATACTCACAGATATAATAATACTCTCTGCCAGGGCGAAACTCAAAGCCTAAGGAGAAGGGAGTAAAGAGCTGGAACTTCTCGGAGAACTTCAGCGGTCCGTTGGGCGACAGAGGCCTGTTGCACTCCCAGCGTTTGAAGCCCTTGGCGGTGTGGTCGCAGGAGCTATAGCCGTCGTAGTTCACCATGTAGAGGACGTATCGCTCGGCCCGCTCGTCAGACACCGGGCCGATGTAGTGCGGACAGTAGACATCAAGGTAGTCGTTGATGCAGACGTCGATGTGGTAATCACCCCGGTAAAACCTGGAGGAAAGAGAGAGAAAAGGGTGTCACGTGAATATGTTGCGCAGAAAAACATAAAATCTGCGTTAAATACCTAAATGTTTTGGAGTCAAAGTGTTAAATCTTCATAATCTGTATTACAGTCAATTCCAGTGTTTTTACATGACTGTGACCAATTTGGGCATTTTAATTAAATAATCTGCCTCTTGTACTTCTATTTCTGGGGTATAGCCAATTGTAGTCTATATCCACGACGTTCCACTTCTTGTTACGATTCCGCCGGACATTCCGCCGGATGTCGCTTGTTTTAGGTCGGATGTCCAATCTGAGTTTTCTGTCGCACAACTAAAACAACTTTTGAACGTACAAATGTTCTACCAAAACAAGTTCCTTCCCGAGGGTACTTTGCAGAGAAAATAGGGCTCCGTGTCGTGCTTTGCGCCGCCCATGCCGATTGTGATTGGTTTAAAGAAATGCCAATAATTCCAGAGCATGTTTTTCTCCCATCCCGGAATGCTGTGTGGACTAGCTAGACCCTCCTCCTCAGCGCTGAACCTTTGTTGAAGTCTCAGGTCAAGTCATCAGGGAATCTCAAGTAAGTCAGGTCTAGAGTCCTTATTATGGTCACTTAAAGGTACCCTATGTGGTTTTTGATCACCAATAGCACTAAGGAGCAACATTTTTGCATGTGGGTTCCAGCATATGGGTGAAGCAATACATATACCTGCCAATGGTTTTACACCATTCCACTGATTGACAGGTGGTGCTAACATGCCAAGAAACGCAGCAATGTGTTAGCAAAAGGCAGGGAATGAGAAGACTTCTAGCAAAGACAACATTGCCTTTGCAAATATTCTGAGAAAAGAAATGCATTGGCATTTGTAAGACCTAAAGGAGACGCACAATGTGTTTGGTAGTGAAGCAACAATACACTCAACTCACGATTCACGAGTTTAAGTTCACGATACGATTGTCTCACAATGTTTTTAAACAGAATGAGATGCAGACAAATGACTGAAAGATTTCTTTAAACTGTGCAAAACAACCCCCTTATCAAAAGTGCAACTGGAATTGTATTTTGTCTCAAATAACAAAAATGAAAGCTAACAGATTTTAAAACAAATCCCACATCAAAACAACAAAACAAAAAAATGAACTAAAGAAATAGAAGACGTAGTGACGTCTGAAGTCAGACAAGTGAAATTAAATGTAATGCCCGTAATTTTTCCATCTTAAACAGTAATCTTTACACATTTATATTGATTTTTAACTAGGGATGTTTGGCTGAGTAACAATGAAAGTATACAGGGCACCATACAACTCTGAAAACGCAGATTAATAAAAACATGTTTGCATTTCCATCAAAGAAGCTTGTGAGCCCCTATGCTTACATGACCAAATGTAATTGTTTATAATCCACAGTGAGGGCACTTTTCTGTATGTCAGCAATATTAATAACACAATGAATCTATCATTGGTGAGCCGATTGTTCCACATTTATGTATGCAAGGATAATCCCCACGATAACATCATGCGATCTCTGACCTTGACCTTTTTAATGATTTATTTACCAAATGAAAATACGCTGAGCATGCATGCTCTCTCTGCTGAAGCCTGCTTTTTTTATTGTTTTGTACACATCTAACATTGAGATCCCCTGAAGCAGGGCTTTGCTCAAGGGTACGTCAATAGCAGCTGTCTTAATTGGGAGGATAGTTACATGCTGGTTTGTTTGGGGAGTCTCTCGCCATGATGCGTTCTCCAAAGAGTTATGAGTGCTCCAACGCCTGATGACAAGAGCTGATACTTTAGTTATCTCAGGCTGTTTTCACACCTAAGCAGTTTGGTCCGTTTTAACCGAAGCCTGGAGCTCATTGAGAAATACCAATGCTTACCTGAGCTTGAAAACAGGCGTCCCGGTTCGCTTCCAATTGATCTAGAGCAGGGGTCTTCAACGTTTTTTAAGCCAAGGACCCCTAACTGAAAGAGAGATGGAGCAGAGACCCCCTACTACATTGTAAAGTTGTATAAAATTGTATAAAATTGAGTTGCATATTAAACTGGGCCTACAATAACGTACCTAAAGTCTTTATACCTGCCATTTTTGCATAGAATACTAAGCTAGAAAAATAATTGTTGGCATGATTTTATAAATCATGTTTTAATGTTAAACATACATGTGGCACAATGAATCCTTAAGATGAACTGTATCTGTGGATGGCTACCTTAGTGACTACCTTACCTATAGGCCAGTAAGCCTATCATCAGTGGGTTTTTTTTTTTCACAAATAGGCTGATTTATATTTGCTAATAATATGTTGGATTCATGTCAAGAAATTTTAATGTTCTTGGAAAATTTCAAAAAATGTACATTCATTTGGTGGACCCCCCTGCAGTAGCTCTGAGAACCCCCTAGGGGTCCCAGACCCACTGTTGAAGATCTCTGCTCTAGAGTTCAGTTCACTTCAGGTGAGAACGCGATCCGATCCAAATACAGGAAGTGAACCAACAACAATTTCAACCTCGCACTCAATTTACAGACGTCTTTATGATTTAAGTGACAAACAACTTTCAGATCCATAACCTATTATGACCATGAATCGCTCCTCGAGTGTGTGAAATCACATCATCATCTCTCTCTCATCAGGGCCGTCCTCTCCTTCACTCGCTGTCTTGTCAGCTGCTTACATTGTTTGCCTTCTTCTAAAATATTAGAAACAAGGCAAAACCATAAAACTCTCTTCTCTCTGGGAAGCGCTACAGATCACTGAAAACTCAGACTAACAGACTCAAACACAGCTTTTTTCCCCCACAGCTATAAGAACTCTGAACGGACAAAAACTCACAAGTTGAATGTTTTTGAACCAGTATGCAATGTTCCTAATGTGCAATTTCTCAATGCCGTTTATTTATTATCGTCTGGAATGTATGAATGACTGTGAGGAGAGAATGTTTTTTTGAGAATGTTTTATTTTTGTGTAATTAGCGGCGTAGCATTCTTTCCGTTGTCAGTTTTGAATGATACAACGACAATTAAGGCATTCTATTCATAACGCAAGACGCAAATTTGGTGTTGCTCCATTATTTCTGAGACCAGAAGGTGTCAGAGAGTTTCACTCGGATATTCTGTCCAATAATAAAGTAACCATTTCCGCGTGATATTTGTTTACAATTTTTGGTGTGTTTTGACAAAGTGCAGTCTGAACGCAAACCGAACCAAATAAAAACTTCAACAGTGTTGCCCCAAATCTACTGAGCTATAGGAGTGAAAGCGCCCTCAGTGAAACCACAGCTGAAGAAAAAGTGGCCGTATGCGCTGGGTAACTGAGGCCTGGACTGTGAAAGACACATCCAGGCTATGGTTCTGTTTTTTTGTTTACAGGATCTCATCACGTCAGTCTCAATCATCCCGAGTCTCTCGTGAGACTCCACCGATCCCCCTGCAACACACCCTCCCTGGGAGAAACCCTCTTACGACACACGCTAGTCAGTCCTAAGCCATATATCTATGTCGGTGCTCGGCAGTGATGACTTATGCTGGTGCTGAAATTGAAGTCCCCTAGCGTTACAGGGCTAATCCCCTGGTTAGCATGTGCCTTTAGCAGCTTTAGGAGGATCCCTCTGTAGAATGAGATTTTCATTAGCCCAATGTGACAGCTTGATGGAGGAGCCCCTTGTGGGAAAACTCAGAGTCTGGGAAAATGAGGCCTGTTCTCAATCCTCGCCGTTAAAGAGCCCCGAGATTTTTTTTCGCCTGGTGTTTACTGTAAACCGAGTGGACAGGAGAAGGGCGGGAAAAAAAAGTTGCAGCGGCGTGATATGCCAGGTATTCATTCCTGAGGAGTGTGATTGGAAACACATATTCCCATCGGCGCCGTATAAGGTTGCATTTCTGAGGCTTTTAGCGGAGACAGATTAGGCTCGGGACGGCCGGCTGCTTGGGTCTCCATAGCTGCTAATGGCCCGCGGTTCAGTATCACTGACATACTGCGGATGTCTTCAATACTCCACCTCTGTTCATTGACACAGTGAGCGCCGTCAGGGGAGACAGGCCAGAGACCGTGTTGGAGCATGCAGCAGGCTGATGATCCGATACGGGGGAACTCGCCGGAGCACGTTTTCACAGAGCCACATTGGCCACGGATCAGATATTACCCACAGGCTTCCTGTCTCCCAAAGAATTAATTTCAAAATACTATTGTTGGATTATACAGCATTGAATAGGGCCAAAATACATTTGGGATCTGCTGCTACATTATGAACCATCCAGACCTCTCAGGTCACCTGGGACAGGTCTGCTTTCTGTCCCCATGCAGAGTCAGAACTAACCACATATCTGGAACAAACTGCCAGAAAACTGTAGGTCTGCTAAAACTCTGTTCTTTTAAATCAAGGCTGAAGACTCTTCTATTTGACGCTGCCCCTTTTAAAGTAATTGTTCGTTTCATACAGTGCGTTCCATTTGTACTCGGAAGTCGGATTTTCCGAGGTCAAAGTCGGAAAACACGCCCCCTGACCTCGAATTTATGAGCTCGGAACTCTGACAACCACCGAGTACCCCGAGCTAAAAATCCAACATGGCTGCTCCATGCATCAACAGTTGTGAAAGGTGTAGTAACATATAGTTAAAAGCACTTCTGTCTTATTTGTGTCTCACTAAATCAGTCGTACACACAGTTTCTATCTGTGGACATGTTGCTACGCTGTTTGTATGCACACAAAAAAACTCATTTGCATTCAACTCGGGTGCGAAGTCATTCCCAGCTTCAACGCACTATTACACTTCACTGTTACTTTTATTCTTGTATTTCATAGCTGTCTTATTCTATTTTAACTGTTTTTAACTGCTCTTTAATGTTTTATGAAAAGCACTTTGAATTGGCTTGATGCTGAAACGTGCTATACACATCCAGCTACCTTGCATAGCTTTGCATACTCCTGCTCCTTGCCAATGGAATGGGAGTACCAATCAGCTGATCTGAGGCCAGGTGAGACAGGCAGGGAGGGATCCAGACGCAGCTGTTGCTGCTGACACGTAGTGTACATGTTGGGTTTTTTTCCCGAGAGGCATGGGTAGCATAAAGGGAGGTGTGTGCTCACCGAGGCCTCCTGGGGGTATCATGTTGCCGTTACAGATTGTAAATGTGCTGCAGGATTAGTGGGCGTCCTACTGGGTTTGCATTGGCCACAAATGAGCGGATGCGTGTGTTGGGGTCTTATGCAGTGGTGGAAGAAGTACTCCGATCCTTTACTTAAGTATAAGTACTAATCCCACACTGTAAAATACTGTTACAAGTAAAAGTCCTGCATTGAAAATGTTACATACTGTAAATAAAAGTATGTAAGTATCATCGGGAAAATGTACTTAAAGTATTAAAAGTAAAAGTACTCAATGCAGAAAAATCCTCACATTTAAGAAACAGGAAACGTTCCAAACAGTTGTATGTTTAAGGGTCTAATCATTTCAGCTGGACTTGTAGACCTATATATTTTGGTGTAGTTTAATTTATAATAAAACATTATATTGCATAAACTACATGTGTTTGGTGTGTAAAAATCTTAATCTGTAAAATAACTAGTAACTAAAGCTTTCAGATTAATGTAGTGGAGTAAACATATAATATAATAGTACAATATTTCTCTCTGAGATGTAGTGGAGTAGAAGTAGAAAGTGGCATGAAAAGAAAAGACTCAAATACAAATTTGAGGTACTTGTACTTTACTTAAGTACAGTCCTTAAGTACAGTCCTTGAGTACAGGGGCGTCGGACTGGGGGGAAAAAGGGGACTGAGTACCCAGGGCCCTCATGTGAGGAGGGCCCAAAAAGATGCTAGAATGAATAGCTGTGGATGCGGGGAGGGGCCCATAGAAAATGCCTTTCTATAGGGCCCAGAATTTTGTGCTACGCCCCTGCTTGAGTAAATGTACTAAGTTACAGTCCACCACTCTTTTTCTCTCTCTGAATATAGTCTGGTCAAACTTGAAACCAAAGCCCTTGTTTTCTCACACAGTTTTTTTCCCCCCTTCGGCACCAGCTGAGCGCTTCGGCTCCAGGCAGGCACAGCATGGCCTCCTTCAGCTTCTAGTTTCAGAGCCGCTTGCTGATATTATGACTACCAGGGGTCAACCGGCTCTACAGTATTGTGTCCTCAGCCAGAAGCACTGTGGGGATAGCCTGCTTTGTCCTCCCGTGTCTTTGCTAAGCCTTAAATGTTAGCTTTAACCTCGGGAGTGTCAGTGGCTGTCAATCAAACCTGACCCAGGAGGAACGGATACGATTTGTCAGGATTAAGAAGAGTCTGTAAGTAAAGCCTTTCTGTGAGAGAGAGGTGGGAAACAAAGTTTGCGAAGGTGATGATAATTTGGATATTTGTAATTCAATTACATCCCGATTGTGTCCGCAGTGTGGACAGCGATTACTCCTGGCGTGGACACGCATCTCATAGTCAGTCTCCAGTGACCACTCCTGATTGGATTTCACTTCTGCACTCAAAAGTAAAAACATTCTATGGTTCAGAGCAGAAAAAATCTAAACAGTTAGTCAGCGGCCTCGATGTCGGCTTTGGAAAACACTGATCGACATTCTTCACCATTTTCTGACATTTTATAGACCAAACAACTAATTGATCCATTGACAAGGAAAATAATCGTTAGTTGTAGCTGCATTTGAACTTTTTTTAGGTCACGCTGGAAAGGTGGTGCGAAACTTCCTACCACGAAAAACCAAAGACAGACAAATTACTATAGAACACTTTGCAAAATATGATAGGGTTAGGGGTTAGCGGTTAGGGTTATTGTGAGCGTTATCTCACAATAATTAAAAGAAAAGACATTACGGATGGCAGCCAGGGACCAGAAAGTGTAGGTGAGGTGTAACGCGACTAATATTCCTCAGGTCGAGTCGAAAAACCAAGATGGACAAATTACTATGGAACACTTTATAAAATATGATAGGGTTAGGGGTTAGGGTTATTGTGAGTGTCTCACAATAATTAGAAGAAAAGACATTGCGGATGGCAGCCAGGTTCTAGGAAGTGTAGGTGAGGTGTAACGCGACAAATATTCCTCTGGTCGAGTCTAGGTGCAGAATAAGTGCATCCCTGTCTGCCTGCAAATGTACTTTGGCCGATCAGTTTCTCTTTCTTGCCTTGGAAGCATATTTGCCTTCCAATATGTTTATGATCACTTCACCAGAGATGCGTTTGGATGGCAGTTCTCAAGAGGGTCAAATCAGGCCAAACATATGCAGCCTAAATCAAAAAATGTGGATTGTACGTGTTTGTTGGAAAAGACGATAAAAATTCACAGTGAGAGAACAGATGATCCAGATGTTTGCCAGATAGAGGCTATAAGGAGGTTTTTGAGTGACAGAAATGAAATATTGATAAGAGACACAGAGTCATAAACGCACAGCTCCGACTCAAGATGTGCTGGAATAGATGACATTTCATATCTCAATGTCTTCTGGTCTCTCCTTTATGTGGAGCCGGACTAGACACTTTGTCCTGCGGATAT
The DNA here is from genome assembly GCF_008315115.2 of Sander lucioperca. Classification (NCBI taxonomy): domain Eukaryota; kingdom Metazoa; phylum Chordata; class Actinopteri; order Perciformes; family Percidae; genus Sander; species Sander lucioperca. The sequence continues at coordinate 26,821,820 of NC_050186.1, read as the reverse complement.
TTTTTATGATCTCTACTATCTGTACACTAGGGGACTGTCCTCCCCCAAAAACTCCCACATAGGTCATTTTTCCAAGCAGTTATTACGACTCATATTTACGTTTTTAGTGACAGCGCCAAATAGCGGCCGTAAAAGTTATGACATGAGCAAAGCTGGAAGTGAGATGACGAAGTATAAGAGCACCAAATGTCTGTGTAAGGAGGCAGGTTGAGGGTAAGGGATGGGTCAAACAAACAGGGGACTCTGAGACAGGTTTGAGTCCCATTTGAAAATCAAAGTAAACATTTTATTCAAACTTTCATAATCAGAAAAAGTTCTATTGACACAATAAGTACACTTATGTGGAATTTGCCAAACAAACATGTTAAACGTTAATATGAAATAAACAGTAACTGGAAGTGAAATAGCGTCTGGTTTTAAAACAAAACCTCAATCTTTTTTCTAAACTTAACTAACCAGTGTTGGTACCTAAACATAACAGTAGGGTTTTTTTGCCTAAAGCTAACCAAACTGCAACCGTTTCACAACGTTAAAGACGTGTCTAAAAACCGTGACCGTTACCTTCTGTGGTTTAGATATGAGATTGTATTTCCTGCCACCTCCAGGGGTGCTAATTTATGAAACGCTCCCGTGGGTCGTATTAGAGGGTAGAAATAGTCGGCTGAAATCGTCATATGGTTAACAGCATCCGTCACCCCAACCCCACCACCCTCCTGCTGTGTTCTGGACTGAAGCGTGAGAAAGCGTCATTCATTTACAGAGCTACAAACCATCAGGGTTTCTTCATTTCCATTACCAGCAGGATTTATTTGTCTGTTTCTCTAAATTGCTTTGTTGTCATAGGCTATTTAGTGAGTCATTAAGCCTTCACAGGGCTGATCGAGGCAATTTCAACAGTTGTGTTTTCCTTCTGGTATTGTTCTGAGCAGCAGGACGCTCGTAAGGCTCTTCCAGGGTTCGGGGGTTTTGATAGAAGGAAGTTGAAAGAAAAAAAAACGATCTGACTTAAGAACAACAGCACAGTTCAGCAGTTCTGCGTCAGTTATAAATGTGTCATAATGAGCCATTAGCAAAATAAAACCACCTAAATCCTGAATCCATTTGTCTTGGGGATTAATGATCCCTGATTGGCTGAATAACTCGCGGCCAGTTGGAGGGGCTTATCAATGACTCAGTAACTGGAGCTCTTAACAAAGCACACATCTACGGATAATCCCTCTTTTCAGCAAACTCCCTTGCTTGTTTGCTTTCTTTATCCCCTTCTGTTGTGGTAGTGTCACTCCGTGGCCTGGCACAGGTAAGGGACAGGCAGAGGCAGTATAGACAGAAATAGAAAAAAAACGAGAGCTAATGGGAAGGAGAGAAGAGAGGAGGGAAAGGGTGGAAAGGAAGGAGAGTGGGAGTAAGTGAAAGAAGAAAGGAAGGGACGAAGACAAGGGGGTATAAGAAACTAAAAGACAGTCGGGGGAGGGAAGTAGAGGAAAAGGAGGAAGACGCACAGTCGAGTTCATCAAGACCCGTAGACCTACCTCTAAAATATCCCAAAATGTGGATAATCAACAAGTGCTTTTAACTCTTGTGTTGTCTTCGGGTGGGTGGTTTATTACATTTTTTTGCATTTGAAAAAAAAAAAAACTGACATGTTTTGAAACAGTATCCCGATGAAACGTTGACATACACCAGTCTGTGATGTTCCTTCCTTAAATATTAATCTAAATAACTCATAATTTCTGCTTTTTTAACTCAAGAATTTTCTATAAATGACGTTTATTGACTTTGAATTCCAAAAAGTAGTGTAAAACTGGTAATAAGTTGGTGTTAGTGGTGTGTATACATGGTAGTGAAAAGAAGCGTTGGAACGGCCCAAAAAAGCGCCAAAAACATTAAACAGTGCCAAAAGTGTCGACAAAAAGGGACAAAAACATCAAAAATGTTGATTTTTGTTTTGACCCGGGAGGACGATACCTGGTCGAATGGAAGACAACCCAAGGGTTAAACTTTGCACGACTGAATAAAGTCTCACTAACACATCAGTATTACATAAATTATATGTTACACAGCTCTTTCCAGGAAACTTCCAAAGAAATTGGAAATTGTACATGGAGACGTACATTTCGTGGACGTAATGTATTCCGATGGTCTGACAAAATTCTAAAAAAATAAAGAATAATAATAATAAATAAGATTGACTGAAGTGCGTCGTCGTTTCCAAAAGGTCTCCGTTTGTGCCCGTCCAGACTACAAAGCAACGCAGAGTTTTCAAACCAAAACAGGTGCAGCAATGTTTCAAAAAAAGTCCGAAGATATTTGTTATTCAACCGAAACCTAGTGGTTTGGATGTTTCCTGAGAAGAGGAGCAAAAACGAGATGGAAAAAAAGAAGAATGTAGGCAAACAAGAGGGTCCAGGAAAGTAAAAGGGGAGGAGGAGAATAAGATAAAGCCCTCCTGTTGTTTTCCTCATGAACGCAGTTGGGTCAGACAAGGGGCAGCTTCCCAGGGTTATTCCACATCGAAAGAAAAGAGGAGATGCTTTTCGGCCACAGGAACACATGAAGCTTCTCTCTTAACACACACACACACACCCACACACACACACACACACACACACATAATGTCTGCATTGAAAGACAAGAGAGCACAAAAACCACAGACCTCACGCTGATTCTATACCAAGTCCCTCATTTTACTCCTCCACAAACCCGCTGTCTTTTTAAACAGCACACCAGTGTTTTAATCTAACACAGTATAAATACTGCCAAGTACAAATACTTTGTCACTACATAGGTCGAATGTTCACGTATTTGTTATTCATATTTTCTGGAAACTTTTACTAATAAAATCTGAAGAAATCTGTTAGACTGCAAAAGATAACGTTACACACCTGTGGCCGTATTTTCAAGAAATGTCTCCGTTCGTTTGGAGTGAAAGATTCTTCCTCCCAAAAGAACTGTCTCTGTTTTCTTGTGTTGTCACACTTTGAGTCAGATTTTTAAGAACGTGTGGAAACCCTGAATCCTATGCGTCACTATAGGGAAGCCACAATGAAGTTCATAATCAAAGTTTTTTTCAAAAAATCAAAACACTTTACTTGAAGGTATCTAAATTAAGAGTGACATGAACCCTAACCCTAACCATAACTTGTCATGACAAAAAACCAAATGACACATACTAAAAGAAGCGTTATGTCATAAACATTTTTGACTTGTTCATAACGTTTATGACACGTTCATGACAGTGTCATGTCACTCTTATGTAGATACCTTCTTCTAATTAGTTACATTTCTTATCAGAAAATTAATTTTGATACTTACGTACAGTAAATATCAGATACTTTAAGACTTTTACTCAAGTTATATTCTAAAAGGTGCACTTCCACTTCTACCAAAGTCATTTTCTGGTAGTACTTTTACTCAAGTATTGGCTTTCGAGCACTTTATACGAGACCGCAGCACACTATCTTGATCTGCAGTTCCTGATGACAGCCTCTAGGGGGAACTCTTTATGGGGCCAAACAGGGGGTGATGAGGCCTGTGATGTCACCAGATGGGGTTTGTCCATCCCGTTGCCCCCGGGGGGTTGGGAGGTCTCCATCCCCCCCTCCCTCCACCTGTCCCATCATTCATAGCTTTTCGCCGCTGGGAAGTTAAAGCCATTATTACTTAGCTGGCTAATTACATACACACATCTGTCTGAGGACTTCCAAACACAAACGTACAGACACACACACACACACACACACACACACACACACACACACACACACACACACACACAATGTATTTAAACACATAATGTGTCTGCCAGGGGGCTCGGTCTGACTGGGCGTTGACAGCAGAGAGATGAGAAAAATGGAGTCTGTAAAGTATAGACAGTTCTATGTTTTTTTTCTTACTTTTTTTTTTTTAAACTGCTGGGAACAAAACCAGGGGAGGTGAATAATTGACCTCAGATTGAAAACACATTGCTGCTTGTGGGAAGGCACCTCGAAAGGTTAAAAAATACAACAGAGGATAGAGAGAGACCGGAAGAATGAGAGCGCACGGTGGTGTGTTTATGGATCCTGGTGGTCCTGACTGTGCCAATCACTAAGTCGTCCTGCGGTGCAGCTGCAGTGTGCTGCTGTGTGTGCCAGGCGTACGGAGTCCATGCAGACAGAGAACGTGTTATGTAAAGCTCCGTGTATATTCTAATCTCTTGCTAATTATGCCCTGCTGTCTTTGTGCCTTGTGTGCCAGTACACGCTTTGAGAAAAACAGGAAAACAGCAAAACAATACTTATTTTTTCTTCTTCTCAATACGCTACTTGGAAAAATATAACCTTGTTTTTTTGGCCATTTCTGCCTTTAATGGATAGGACAGCTAGACACAAGCGCTCTAGGTGAGGCATTAGTTTTGTGGTCCATCATTTCCTAATAGTTTCTGAGGAAGTTTCCAGGAAAGAACTACAGTAGGCCTATATAATGTCATTTCATTGTTATTAAAGAACGTAGGAATTTCCTTTAAAAAATAAGCTGCATGTAAATTAGCACCTCAGAGTTTAGTTAGGGGACTCACAAAAGAGAGATATAAAAAAAAAAGGAATGGTCAAAATTGAGATATTCTGACTTTTTAGTCCCTATCTCCAAAAAAACAACTTGCATTTCCCATAATGCAACTGAATAGTTTCTTTCATTAGAACCCCATTGCCCGGTAAGTGCCCACTTCTTTCAAACTCAATGCCACCTGTTTATAATGGCCAGTTCAAGATGACCCTGATGACATCACTATGACATCATCAGGGTTTTCACAGGCTTAGTATTACTAACCATGACAAGTAAACTGATGATGTGTGAAGTCGGTAGAGTGCCCCATTAAATCCAAGTAGGCAGTAATTTATTACTAATGTTTTATTACAAACGGTATTATTCTCCATATATGTATTAAACTGCAGGGTTTTCCCTACCATTATAATGCTTAGGCGCAGCACCAAAGCCGTTTTGGGCCACACCACTTCAGCCGAATGAAAGTAAAATCCAAGTGGAGAGCATCAAAACTAACTGAATGACTTTTCCCAGGTTGTAGTTGATTCCCAGTAGACTTCTTTAGCAAGTTTAATCTTTAACCCTCTGAGGTGTAAGGGCATTTTTAGATATCTTTTCTTTAATTCTCCTTTTAAAGGTACACTGTGTAGCATTTTAAGTATTTGATTAACTAAAATAAATGTCTTCATTCATAAACATGTCCTTCATTGGTGTAAAATGACCTCTGCCAATGATCTGACTATATCCTCGTAAGCGAAGAATTTCTTATCTGTATTAACATTGGACGGGCATGTCCCTATAATCGCTGAGAGGGACATGAAGCACTAGCCTCAACGCGTTTTCATTCAGAGCCAGCATCATGTGACTGAAACCAGCTGAAAATGGAGAAGGAGATGGCACTTGTCGCCACCCCGGCAAATTTGAAAGCCTGCACTGCACTTTAGATCATAATGGAGGATCATACTTATGACGAGCCACAGGAGAAAGAATCCTCGTCGCCAATAAAGCGAAAAATGAAATTAAAAAGGCAATGTGACACATAACGGCTACCGTAGTTGCAACACACATTTGAAAAAGTGAGGCGCTAGAGAGCACTATTCGTTTGAATGCAAAGTACAATTTCACCACTAGATGGGAGAAATTCCTACACAGTGTACCTTTAAGGGTTTTTGCATATAACCTGATCCCCATGTGTTTCATATCAAAATGTTCAGAATAACCTCAGCTTTCTGTAAGGTGCAAAATGGTTCCAGAGCAATGTATAAAGAGATGCTCTGGCCCTAAAGCGGAAATATTTCTCAAATCTATTGTCAAAACATACCTACACTCAATTGTTTTGCTGCTTGAAATGAGTTAACAAAAGTCTTGGGTTCACAAAAGAAGAGTAATGTATGTATAAAATAGTAAATAAATGTCTAAAATTAACTTTTGCAACATCGTTTTTTTTTGGCGTAGGAGTGTTGTGAAACATCGGCTGGACTCGCCGGTGCGTCTTTTGTCCTCAGAGGGTTAAGCCTTTTGGCTGTTGTTTATTATTCATCATCTGCTCTAGCTTTTTTTTCAAATTCATGTACATAAATATGGTAATAAGAATTGTTCAAAATGATGTGAAATTGCTTATTTTGTATTGCAAAACGTAACATTTTCTTGGGGAAGGACCTCCATACCCCCTGCCTAATACGTGCACCTAAGACTTCCACAAACCTAGAGGGAAAACCCTGAAACTGTACGCTGACCTGCTGTTCACTGAATAAAACTGGACGCAGTTGAAAAGTAATAGGTTTCTCCAGCTGAGTACTAAATGAGACACAGCAGGCAATCACACAGTTACTTGACTACTTTGAGTGACATGGCCCTTTTAAGATGAATATTTCTGACTTGTTACAGACTGAGAAGGACAAGAGATTCTCCTTCTGGCTTACATGGATGAGGCAGGTTAATTACTGACAACGCTATTCTGCTGTCAAAAAGGTCAAAGCAGCAACAGCAGAAAGGGGTTAGTGTCAGTCAACACACACACTCACACACACAGCAGGGCTCCGTCATTCAGTCAGTGTAAAACCCCAAGGGGCTGACAGAGCGAGTCATCAACCCCCTCTGTGCCAAAGATGGTTGCTCAGGTTGCCATGACGGCAGTTTACAACAACACACTACTCAGTTGGTTAACATGCAGTTTTAAAACCTGATTATATTCAGGTTAAGGCAATATCCCGGTTAGCTCAAACGCCATGTAAACACCTTACCTTGGCTAAAGTCAGGGTTCTCATACACAAGTTATAAGTAGTGCTAGGTACCAATACCTGGTTCCACTATGGAACCGGTTCCTAGGCAAGCGGTAGGAATCAGACCGGATTAGAATGCAAATTTTGGTTCCTTATTTCGATTCCATTTAATGTGTCAACTGAAATATTTTCCCTCTGTCACTCCGAAACGGAAGTAAAAATATCACACTTTCTCTTTAGTCTACCGTTAGTTAGCTACTGTGAATGTAGGCTACTTTTAAAATGCCCTATTTTCCCTCTGGGCTCACCAAAACGGACGTAAAAGCCTTTCTTTGATGTCATTTTTCAGTTTTTCTAATAATCGGTTTAGGAATTGGAATCGTTTTAAAAGTACTGGTTCGGCATCAGAATCGTAAAAATCCAAACAATACCCAAACCTAGTTATAAGACCAAGATTACTCCTTTAGTAACCGGGGTATTCCTGCATATATATATATATATCTATCTATATATATATATACACCTTAACCGGGGTAAAATATTTTCTGCACATGCTCCGCAGGTTATAACTGCCCCTCCCCACTCCGCTGCGGTGGGTTTTTAACCCACAAATAGAAGAGAGCACTTGGAAGCAATGGCGCCAAAAACAACAGCAACAACCCGATCTGTAAAACCTTTAAACCCTCCGAGGGATACTATCTAGAAGACCCATTTCGGATGGACGAGAAGACACACAAAACACAAGTTTTTCCAAAGATTTTGACAAAGGTCAACGGAAAGATTACGTTATAATTTGTACTCATTCGGCTGATGTGGCCTTTTGTTTGTCCCCTTTCCTCATGACTTGTTACGTTAATCCCATTCTATTTTTATGTTGTGTGTAAACCTTTTTTAAAACGCTCAATAAAAATACTTTTAAAAAAAAAAGGTCAAGCGGAAGAAAAAGCCTTTTGGACCATTTGTACATCAGCAGAGCGCCACCTACTGTACCGAAGGTAGAGTTACTCCTGTCATTCTCCTCATTCTTCCCTGCTCATGTATACGGGGAGAACTGGCATAACCCAGTTATTCACTTAACCCGGTTACTCCCGGTTACTGCTGTGCATCTAAACGCACTGACTACCACAGAATCGGCGCTTTTGGCAAACACATATCGTTCGATAGATGGATGGATGGATGGATAGATGGATGGATACTTTATTCATCCAGAGGGAAATTTTAGGCATCCAGTAGCTTAGACAACCATAACACAACAAACACACATACACACATATATCTCACATACATAAAAATCACTCACAGAAATTTAAAGAGTTAACAATTTGTGAAGTGATTACAAAGGTCTGGAATGGACTGACCATGTGATGCAATCACTGTGATAAGGTGCAATGGTGGTAGTGCAAAAGTAAACAGTGCAGTGATTGAACAGTGCAATGACTTATTATTAAATATGAACTATGATTAAAAAGACAAGAATGTAAACATAATAGAACTGCTTGACGAACAAGAAAAGAAATAACATACTTTAAGAACAATATCTGCATTAGGCTACTGCAGGTGTATACCACACAGGAACACACTCCTCTACGACCCATAATGCCACATAACTCCAGGAGTCCCATAGCAGCTCCTGTTAAAAATTACCCCACTTAAATATATCCCATCAGCCCCCTGCTGGAACATGTGCACTGAGGAAGAATCTGCAGGTTGCTAGAGATCACTGTATACACATCGTGATGATGATAATGAGTTTTTAATTCGACTTAATGTGGACGCCCACGCCCAAGCACACAGCCGGGGTAAGCTCTGAGAGCCCAGCATGCCTCCCGGCAGACGAGCTGCTTCGCCATGCCCGCCTGATATCGATCTGACACCTTAGACTCTGAGCCGAGGTCAGGGGGTTAGCGACAGCCCATTATTCAGCCTGGGAGCCAGTGTTTGGTCAGTGTCTGGGCCCAGGTGACGGACTGACCTCGCTGTCGTCCATCTTAGGAGCCGCTGAGGGACGGAAGGGGAAATTTAAAAAGTCTAAAAACAACCCGCCATGAAATGCTCGATGCTTCATTCACGTCTACCTCAAGCTGGATCCCTTCTCTCTTTTTCGTCTTCATTTGTCCTCTTCTTGCCTATTTACTGAATGTTTTTTTTTTTTTTAAATGACTGAAAACTGCGCAGTTTTCTTTTAAATAAGATAGGTAGATTGTTGTAGATTATCAATATATATTGTAACAAAGACTGTCTATGTTGTCCATTCTATTCCGACGGTTTTTGGACAAAATAATGGGGACGTCGATATTTGGCAAATACAGCAGGGCCACACGGACTCCTCACACGCAGAATTCCACAGATCTGAAACAAATTCAGAAAAATAGACTCTGAATGTTAACACATCTCAACCCCATGCAGAATACCAGTCTGCTTTATTCTGCAGCTTTTCATTCTGGATCAGCGCTGAAAACTGTAAAACAATCTCTACATTCCGTTTGGATCTGGTGATCAGCCACATTTCCTATAATGGTCCGATACAACCGTGGTATTTAAAGTGGGAGCGACCACAACATGACAGCTGACAAATGAATATGGTGCCCATTGTATTATTTATATTGCCCAACGCTTCATTCCAAAGCGTCAATTTGGACTCCTGTTGCAAGAGACTGCAGAAAGTGACAACTGACTGCATAGAAAATAAACAGAAAAAAATAAAAATAAAATAATAAGAACCTGCAAATCAGCTGCAGGTGTAACAGCAACCCGGTTTCACACGAGCTTCTCTTTGAATTAATTTTCTCTTTTTGTCAGAAACTCATTTTTAACAGTTTAAAAAGTAATTTCTTGCTGCAGTTGCTTCCGTATCACAGAACGAGAATACAGGGAAGAATACGTTAACAACCAGAGGAAAGACTAATCCCCCCCCCCCCCACACACACACACACACACACACACACACACCCCCTACACACACACACAGACAGAAACCCAGATGCGAGCTAGCCTAAGCAGCGGTGCATTCTACAGGCAGGCCCCACCTGAAGCGTGCTTGACTAACATGGACCCTGATCCTGGCCTCGGCAGGGCCCAGACTCCGACCCCTGACCTCCCTCCCCAGGGAGGGATCCGAGCCCCCTGCACTGCCCCTATCACTTTACTGCACCCCAGGGAGTCGCGGCCCCGCCCGCCCACCCTGCCCCAGGCCCAACACACTCTGAACCCCCCGACTAGGGGGGGGAGGGGTTGGGGGGGAAAGGGGGGGGGAAAGGACGGCGGTGAAGAGAGGAACCCACAACGTCTGGACTCAATCACCCGCCCATGACATGCCTGCAAAGCTCTCACACACAAACACACCACCACTGCACGCAGGTACACACACACACACAAACACACACGCACACGCACACACACACACACACACACACACACACACACACACACACACACACACCAACACCAGCACTTATCCACCAGTGAGGTCTCACACACATCAAAGTGCGGTGGAGCTGACTCGGTTGAGTAATAGGCGTTCTGTGGGGAGATGGTGAAATGCTCAAAACTCGGGCTCGGAAAATTTGTTGTGTTCAAGGCTCGGAGGAAGAGAGGGGGGGGAGAGAGGCAGAGAGAGGATTATATTCAAGGTCTGAAAGAGAGAGAGAGAGACAGAGAGAGAAAGACAGAGGAAGGGGTGGCGGTGGGGGGGTAGAAATGGCAGTGAAAGATTGACGAGTGAGAGAAACGCAAAGGAAGAAGAAGCCAAAGTGATGCGAGAACATGCCAGTGATGAGAAAGAAAGGAGTGGGAACGAGCCCATCCTTGATTTAAAACTCCCATAGGTCCTGTAGAAGAGCTAGGAGGTCTGTGTGTGTGTGTGTGTGTGTGTGTGTGTGTGCGTGCGCGCAAACTTGGTTGTGAGACCGTGGAGTTTATTTGTATGGCCCAACATCACATAGCAACTCTCAACGGCTCCCAACGCAGCACAACCTCTTAATAAGGAGGACAATTCCTACAAAGAAATAACGACAGAAAAGAAAGAAAAACCAGGGTGTCCATTTGCGCAGAGATGTGTCACCCACAGTAAATGAGTTTCAAAGGAAAAAATGTATCTTCATAACTTTCAAGAACAACAACACTGAATTGAATATGAAAGGCACCCGCTAAAAAAAGAATGACAGTTACATTCCAAAGTGCAGTTTTCCACTATTTTCTTCCAACTGACAAAAAGAATCGGTGTCTTTCGCAATATGTTGCAGCCTTTCGCGATGTGTTAATTGTACCAGTTGATATCGCGACGATTAAAAAAAAAAAAAAAAAAAATATATATATATATATATATATATATATATATACTGTGCAGCCTTAGTCTAAAGTGGCCGTTGTACAGGCTTACGGTGGGAGAAGCACTAAGGAGCACAGCTCTGTCGTCTTTACATCCAACAGCAGGCCCAGAAAAAACAGCACATGTAACATCATGTAAGGGCTAAACATAGACGCGCCCTCCGAGTGCCACGCATGCCAGCGCCCGAGCCGTACCACCTGGTCCGCTCAATCTGCCCCCCCCCTTCTCCTTTCCCCTTGACACAGAATGTCTGTCAAAGTCCCGTCCATCAGCCTGCAAAACCGGAGACTATATCTCAGATCTGCACATACCGCCTTAAGAGAGCCATAGCTCAGGTTCACACACGGCGCCTTTTACAGGTTCCGGGCTCAGATTCACACGCTCCACCTTAACATGCTGTATTTCATATTCACACCGGCTGTAGCATTCCTGTGCCAGCGCCAGTGGAGGCCATGTTCCTCATTCACATACAGTATTCAGCGCAGGCTAGAGCGAGGCGTACAGTCAGTAGGGTAATGACCCGTCTTTTAGGACCTCCAGCGGGCACATTTTAATGCATATAAATAGGTTCCCCACTGCTACAGAGCATAAACAGACCCGAGAGGTGCTCCAAAATTTCAAGCACATGTGAATACCTGCGAACACACACACCCCACACAGAGGCAGCGGGAGCTAAAAGTTTATGACTAAGGATTTGCTAGTTTGAATCTCTGACTGAATGGGATATGTGATACGGAGGAAGAATAACAAACAATACTTCTTCAACAAGTGCCTTCAGCCAGACAGTTCATTTTATTGCATGTAAATCCAGTATTACAGCTAGTTTTCCAATCTAGAAGGATTTCATTTTTTCAAATATTCAAAGTAACAGAAGTTATAAATAATTACGTTTTGAAAAACTAAAACATACCGACATTCAACTTTGATTTTTGCCGACACAAATATATATAAAAGATTTGTAGGACCTTTAAGGGTCATTTCAACTATTTCTTTGAAAGAAAGTTGTTCCAGTCAAATCTGTGAGTAGCCCTATGCTCTGTGGATTATTCTGAGTAACTGTTAACATTGTTCCTGGATACAAAAATTGCTTTTGAGATTAATAAAATAAATATGTTTACAAAATGTTAGGAACGCCACGCAAAGAAATTCCATCCAGCTTCATTGCATTGGAGTGGAGGCAGACTGGTGTCTAAAAACCTGGACAAACAAACTCAAAACAACCTGTACGACTAGATACCACTAGTTATTTTATTTACTATAGATAGACGGAAAGGAAGAAGATAGATGGAAAAGAAAGAAGAAGAAAAAAAAATTCTTTTAAATGTGTGTGTATGCATGAATGTATGCATCTGTGTCTGTGTATGCATGGGTATATGTGAGCTGTATGTAGGTAGTTATATGGTGTACTTGTATGTAAAGAAGAGTTGTGTTGAATTGTTTTGTATTTAACTAAAAGATCAAAATAGAGAAAGGGGGTAGGACTAGAAAAGTTTGTTTATGAACTTCTTCCTACTCCTTTTTGAAAATGGGAATTTCTTATTTGAATTACTTATAATAGCTTTGGTAGATTGTGCTGAGAAGTACATGTCCTTATGTATCTGTCATTTTAATTTTATATATGTATACATATATAAAATTAAAATGACAGATACATATACACACAGATACATATACAATATATATATATATATATATTTTGGTCTGGGGACCATGACGGGTCCTTGAGGGGGTCCCCAGGCAAAAAGGGGAATCATTTATTTTCACTATAATTCCATCCATAAGTAACACAATGACAGAATGTAGGACTATTTTGCTGATGGCTTTCATACACTTTATCATCTGAAAGCAAAATCAGATGGGGGACCCTGGGACAAAATACTATCAAATTGGGGTCTGTGGTCTAATTTGTGTCAGTTTCGGAGTCCTTGTAAAGGTTTGGGAACCACTCTTCTATACTACGTTGTAACTCTGAGCCTGAAGCAGGGCGTTGCCAACAAAAACAGATCTCCCTGGATAAATAAAAGTAAAGTAAAAAAGCACACATACAAATCCGTGCGGCCACATGTACAGTACATGCACTCTGCAGACACAGCTCATATTATTCAGAGCCAAAGGCCACCGAGAGCAGCAGAAATCTGGCCCGGGACAAAACAGACCGGTCGGACGGTGTGGACTGGCCCCAAAAACAAATATGACCAGCTGCTCTCCAACGGCTGATCAGCATTAAACCAAACCAAGCCCACTCCCATACAGAAACACGCCTTTCAAATGTTTGAATCAACTCACATCCGCATCACATCCAAGAAACATCGCGGGCCTAATATTTTTTCCCTCATATGTTTTGCAACACCTGACACATATCCCGTCTCCATCCGTGCGCTCTCTGAACTTCACACCCGGACCCCAGATCAGCTATCAGATCGCTCCTCGCCCCAATGAGCGTCGCCTCGGCCCAATCCAGGCCAGTTGTGAACTCACTAGATGGGAACCACATGTCAGCAGCTGCATGTCAGATTGAGGAAGGATTTACTGCTTGGATGTGATGATGGAGAGAGCCATAAAGGAGAGATAGAGCCGCTGTTGATAGATGGCCTCACTGCCGCCCGCTTTCCATCTCTGAGAACACAGGCAGACGGCTTCTTTCGGCAAGGACGCTTACAACAGATGTGTATCTATTTTCGGTCTTCTGACTGTCTTAGTGTCTAGAGCTGCAAAGATGAATCGATGAATCTAATAACCCTCGTGTTGTCTTCCTGTTGATGTCGTTGTTGTCCTTGCGGGTCAATATTTGAAATGTTTTTTTTTTTGTTTCTTTCCCCCACGTTTTTGTTGCTTTCTTCGATGTTTTTGATTATTTTTGTAAAAGTTGTTGTCACTTTTTTCAACGCGGTTTTTATTCATTTTTTTATTTCATTCATGGTCAATAAACCTAATGTATGTGACATTATACCACATTTTTTTTGCAGAAACTATGAATTATTTTGAGTCATTGTTAAGATCAGAGGATGTTGAGTGGATCACAGACTGATTTATGTCAAAGTTTAGTCGGGATGCTGTTTTGGAACCACAAAAAAACAAAAAAATTCAAATGCTATAAAATTTAATAAAATAATGAATGAAAATAATCATTGATTTTACCTGCGAAGATCGCCATTCAGCGTACAACAGTGTTGTTTTGGGGCAATTTGGTTGAAAGAAACCCATATTTCTGATATAAAAAAAACTTTGAAAACGGGTCAAATTTGACCCGGAGGAAAACACAAGGGTTAAATGAATCACCATCTATCTTAATAATCGATTAAAGGTGCTCTAAGGGATGTTGGGTGACGTCACTTCTTGTTGACGTTCGAAGTATTGTCAAACAAAACGGAGGCTAGCTCGCCCCTCCCTCCTCCTTATCCCATCCCCTCCCCCTCCCTTCCGCGCACTAACCCCCCCAACCCCCACCCCAAAATCCTTCTTGTCGGTTATTGGCTGGAACACTGTTTGTTATGTTTGGTGGTGCAGGTTGGCACAACTTGTTGTTGTTGCCGTTTGTGGAGCCTGGGCTGTCTACAGAGTCCGCGTTTTCAGTCAGCTCGCGGACAGTGCGGAGATGTTTGCTGTATGTGACAAAAAATGTTGTAGCCTAAAAAATGCGTGACATTGCTTAGAGCACCTTTAATATAATATAATAGATAAATAAACTAGGGGTCGACCAATACTGTTTTTTTTTGTTTGTTTTTTTTAGGGACAATACCAATTATTAGTAGTTAATGGAACCGATAACCTCTATTTGGAGCCAATATGCATTTACAGTGAAAATGAAAATCTTTTAGTCAAAATTAACATTTTGGAATGTTGCAAAAATGCTTTGGGCAATTATTTAATAAAACTGAAACTTTAAACATAATATGCAGTCAAAAGTTCTTCAAGTTTTAACATGCTAACAGTTTGTTTGCAGGTGTTAACAGACTGCTTACAGAGCTGTAGCGGAGCCAAAGTAGCTCGCTTTTTAAATAATTAACTTTATCGGTAAAATAAAACCAAGATACAGATAATCTGCAAATTGCCATATATTGTCCCAGATAATCCGCCAGGCCGATAACTGGTGAATCCCTAAAATAGATAACCGATATTGTTCTTATGCCGGTGTTTTCTGTGTCGTTTTCTTTGTAATTTGACCCGATGTCGTTGTAAATGAAGGTCGCCCCTCAATGATCTCTTGAGTATGAATAAGAGTTCTTTATCATTAATAAAAAAGTCTAAATTCTCTGATTCTAGCTTCTTAAATGTGAATATTTTCTAGTTTCTTCACTCCTCTGTGACAGTAAACTGGATATCTCTTTTGAATTGTGAACATAAGCCATTTGAGGATGTCATCTTCAGCTTTGGGAAACAATTAAACCATTTTCTGACATTTTATAGACCAAACAACTATGCCATTATTCGAGGAAATAATCAACAGATTAATTGACAATTAAAATCATCATTAGCCTCAGCCATATTAGTGTCGGAAACATCCTTTTTCTTTGCATTCACTGTCCACCACAGTGTGTCTGTGTGTGTGTTTTGACATGTACAGTACGTGCCTGTGTTAAATTAAGCGTTTCGAGGCAACCGAATCCTCCCCTGTGCCCGTCATTATCGCCGTGTTTTAGGGAGCAGACTGCACAGATTAGCCCCAGCCGCTGAACCGTGGGCCACCTCATTTAACACACCACTTGATGTAATTGTTATTGGAGTGGAGATACTAGCCTGCTGTTCAAACTGCAACACTTCTCTCCTCTCTTTCTCATTCTGACAGTTGTTGGCACCTGGCCTTGTTTGTGATAGGAGGAGAAAAAAAGAGAAATTAAGATTTGGCAACAGAGCTCGAACAGCGTATGGAATGGAGGCCAAAAATACCATGATTAAGACAATGGTTTTATATGTGTTTCTGCACACATTTGCCATATTGTGATTACTATGCATTACTATCAGACAAAACACTATGGGTGGGAATCACCAGAGGCCCCACGATGCAGTATTATCATTATACTTATGTCACAATACAATATTATTGCGATTCTAAACGTATCGCAATATTCTGCGATATATTGCCTTATAACCTAACCCTAACCCCTAACCCATTTACTTCTTCCAAATTCAAATGATTCCCCCAAAACATCAGCTTTATCTAAAAAAACTAAAATCTCTGTTCATCTTACTTAAATTTTCCATCTTGTGGACTGAAAACAAGCAAGTGATTTGATTATTCTAATACCAAAAAGTTAAATTCTCCTTTTAATTTAAATTTATAAAATAAAAGATTGATATTTGGCGTCCGTGTATCGAAACAGTATTGCCACAGAAATTATCGTGATACTATGCTTATCTATTTGTTTTCCCCCACCCCTAAAAAGAATACACCCATATTAGTATCGTAGTATTGACTTTATTACACTTGCAGTTCACCAATTCAGTGCTTCCTGGGATGGGGCCGAGGGAGTTTTAAAGACAAAGAGACAAAGGGAGATATTAGGGTGAAAAAAAGACAAGGCTGAAAATTGAAAATAAAAGATTTAAAAGAGGAAAGAGAGAAAAAGGAAAGAGCTGGAACAGAGATAGTAAGATATTCAGTGGGAGACAGTGGGGGGTGGAGGATTGGATAAATATACTCCCCTTCACTGAATGACATGCATTCTCATCTCTCATCTCCCCCCTGGGGAGAGAGAGAGAGAGAGAGAGAGAGAGAGAGAGAGAGAGAGAGAGAGAGAGAGAGAGAGACAGAGAGAGCAGAGCAGGGCTGGACCTGCCATCTTAACCCTTCCTCTCTGCTCATTTTACACCACTATCCCCTTTCTTCATTTCTCCGCCTGCTCTTCTTCCACTCACGCTCTGGGCTGCCATCTTAACCCTGCATCTCTAATCGTTTTAACACAACCCCTTCCCCTTTGTTTCTTTCTCCCACTCTCAGCCCTTTCATTGCTATCACTAAACTCTCTCTCTCCTGTCCTAAATGGCATGTGACCGCCATTATCGCCCTGTGGAAAAGAGCGGCGTCATCATGTGTGCCATCATTTCCATCCATAACCATTAAGGAACGTTGTAAAAAGATACGACCACTCACACGGCGTCTTCAAATAGCGGAGTGTGTAGGGAAACACAGTTGGGCCGGAGCTGCCTCGCCCCGCATCAGCAGACGCTGTCATTACTTTTTACAACTTTGAGTACTTTGGCCCCTAATGTACAGTACATCCTTCCTGCCATTCGCTGTTGGAAGCCAAAGGGGGGGGGGGCAGATTAGCGGTGGGAGAGACCTTTCGCTTATCAAAACTGCCACACATTTCCATCTTCGCACCAATTAGCAAAGCTGCGTTTGTGAGCTGAATCCACGCTGATGTTATTAGACCGGGGCGGGGCAGCACTTACAATACACTGGTGATCATGTTTCAGTGGAATCACAGCGAGATGTAGTGCCGGTGTCGACTTGTCATGAATGATACGTGACTCTCTTGGCCAAATGATATAAATACAAAAGAAATTCTGACACCGTGTTCAAGCAGGTTTGTGTTTATTGTGATAGTAAGAAGAGTCCGTATGAACGTTGCAGTGTTAGTCATAGCATGGAGGTTGGACATGTTGCAGTTGCAGAGAGTGCACTACATGTCAATAGGGACCAGGTAAAAAGCCTCCAAAGGCTTAATCATTTACAATACAGCCAGTGGAGGCTTGCTACCTATTTTATCTACTCTTGCAGAAAAAACAAGTCTAAAGCCTGATTTATGGTTCTGGGTCGAATCCACGCAGTTGGTACATACGTAGGTACGCACATAGGTACGCGTAGATACGGACCCTACACTGTACCCTACGCTGTAGTCTACGCTGTAGCCTGACGTGCTCCTCCCAGGAAATGGGATGGTGCAGACGCGCCGCCGCAAACTGCAACAAATTGCTGCACAATACAAGTTGGGTGAGCTCTGTCATCTGGATATTCAACTTGCCAAATCATAGGCATACGTGTACATTTAAACATCATTAAACCTCTAAGACTATTAAAACTTGACTTTGAGTGTACTTCATATTTCCATCCTGCATAACTTTGATTACCTATTTTGACATTTTGCACATATTGGCAAATTTTGAAGGCTACAATCAAAAACAAATTGTATCCATGGTGCCCAAACTCCTCGGATCCCTGAAGCCTTTGTGAAGCTTTTCATTTTCAGGTTTAATTAAGAATGGTGCTGTGGCAATTTCTGAAGCTGAGGCGGGCCGGAAGGCCTTTCAAAATAAGGCTAAAATAATAATTAATTAATAAATTAATTTAAAACCGTAAGTAAGAGCTATTCCTCATGTGGAAATACACAGCAAATACACACCAAAGTCACTCAAAACATATGGAATCCACTGGAAGTTAGCAATAGTCCTGAAAAGTCAAGAATATCGGCCACTTTTCCAGGCTAATATATAAATAATGAAATATAAAAAGTGTTTCTGCAGATTGGTTGACATTCAGTTACCAAAAACTACCAAGTGAACAATGACCACTGAAAGAAAAAGTCTGTGTGCGTGAAAGAGACAGTTTGGTTAAGAAGGCCAGAGTTTAAAATCATTCTGAACCGCTATTAGTCAGCACGCACACACACACACACACACACACACACACTGCTGAACACGCAGTACACACACTGCACTCAGCACTCCCCATGATAACACACACACTGAAACACTTCACAGGCTCAACACCTCTCAGATAGTGTTTACCCTCGGCACAACGGCCAATTACACGGACAGGGAGGAGACACAAATATTTGGACATATTTCATGTTTTCCTACAAAAGAACTACATAACTCAGTGTAGACATGTATACATTGTTAAAAACATTTTCAACAGAGGCTTATACACTTAACTGTTCCTGAACTCTGTCAGTGTAATTTTTCCATTTCTCTTATTTTTAAACTATTTGTTACACTCTGGTGAAAACTGTCATACAAACAAGACTGAAAGAATGGCCAATTATTTTGCCGCCTTAATGTACCGCCTGCACATTGTATATATTTCCCCTATGACTGGTACCAAATCACTTTGTCTTTTCTAGAAGCCATCCTAAGAATTAACCGCTACTTAGCAGTCTCTGTAGAAAAATGATAGGAAACTTCAGGACCCTAAAATAAAGTGTAACCTCATAACTCCTTTTCACAGATCAATCTCCTAAAATTTAGTTTTCCTCTAATGACTATTGACTAATAGCTCATTCCCTATAAAAAGACCAAGAAAAACGACTAAAGGTTTCTTGGTTGACTGAAGGTCCTAATGACCAATTAGTTGAGTAATCGACCGAGAGGCGGCAGCCCTACAGTTCAGTTGAAATTGACTACTTTATATTTTTGCTTACATTGATACAAACTACTGTTTTTACTCGTTCTGGAGCAAAGTATCACAGAAAAGCAGAGTCGTTCCATCACTCCATTCACATACGGTTGTGCAATTATTAAAATTTCAATCGCGATTTCGATTTTGGCTCCTAACAATCACAAAAACTATGTAATCCAGAATTATTTTCCCCTCTACGCTTTAAAAGCAAACTCATATTTTTGATTGTGTTTTGAATGAAAAAGAAGGCTCAGGAAAAGTATGAAGGGAAATTTCACAGTTCAAGGTGTTTTCACAGTTTTTTAAAGGTCCCATATTGTAAAAAGAGAGGTTTTCATGTCTTTTTGTATTATAAAGCAGGTTGAGGTGCTATATAAATGTTAAAGTATCAAAACACCCAATCCACAGAGAAATACACACACCCTGTATTTCAAAAACTGTGCCTTAAAACAAGCCGTCAGGATTTCTCTATGGTTGTGATGTCACAACTATATTATATATAGGTAGAAAGTGTCACTACGGTGCTGTTACAATCATTCCCTGGCTGCAATGATGTGCAAAGAGAGCGTCGATGTGGGGCGGGGGGGGCTTAAAGAGAGAGGCGCTAAAACGGAGCATTTCAGGCAGAGTATACAGGTATATTAAGACAGATGATATAAGGAAAATAATGTGTTTTTTTAAACATTAAAGCATGCAAACATGTTCTTGTAGAAAAAAAAAAGTATGAACCTGAAAATGCATTATATGGGACCTTTCATTTCAATAAATGCAACATCTTTCCAAAAGTCAACGAGTAATCGTGTTAAATAAGCGTGATTTCAATATTGACTAAAATAATCATTGTGATTGTGATTTTTTTTTCCCCATAATCGAGCAGCCTTACATTCACGTCGACTGCAGCATTACTGCTGCTGTTTGAGGTCACTCACATGTGGTGGGGAAAAAAAATGTTATGAGAGTTGAGATGTCATCTGGCACATCCGGCCTTTCCCGATGGCAGAGCCGGGTCATCACAGTTCAGAAGAGGTCTCAGTTTAACACCTACAGGTCACAGTGTGCACCTTTCCTCTGTCATGAGGCGCTAGCTGAGCCTAAACCCAGGGAGTAACCCGAGCCCTGCGCTGCAGTCGGCTAATCCACCTCAACAAAGCCGTTCTGCTGCTCTGACAGCCTGAGCGATCATCAGTCAGGCAATGCAAACTGCTTCGGCCTGACCGCCGTACACACAGGTGGCTCTACTGACCGCTCTTGTGTTTGACTAGGTGTGTGTTTGTGTGTGTTGTAGGGGTGGTATGAGGTCGTAGGACACACTTTTGATAAACAGTGTGTCCCTGTCTGACAGCGTTGTTCTATAATATGAGTGTTTGTGTGACATGTCCGGACCTGTAAGCCTTTCATACGACATGAGACGCTGGCCAACACTGCAACCGAGGCAGACAGACTGATTAGGTTGATTTTCTCACGCTAGGTAAAGACTCAAATCCCCATAATCCCGCATATGACTAAGCTCAGGTCAGGAGTGACAGCACACACACAGGTACAAACAGCTCATTGGTTTATTAAGTAATATAAAGATGGACATTTTATTAAACTAAGCGTTATCTCTCACTTTAATAACATGTATGTCACTAGCTAAGTTTCCATCCACTTGTCAATCGAATTATCTGAAGTTCGGTAAAAAGAACTCATGCGAATAAAGCTGGTGAAAGTGTGTTTCCATCCAACGGCTTTAAAGCGAATAAAAACCTGTGCGTAATGACGTCACATGCTGTTTTGCGGTCAAATTGGTATATCGAATTGATTTTAGACATCTTAAGGTGTTTCCATTAATTTTCGCACTGAATCGCACAACATTCAAGCAAACATTTGCGAACAAAGTTTTGCTAGACAAAATGGATCGCGCCATCTAGCAACAAATGATCAATATTGCACAAGTTGTAATAGTGCTCATGTGCCAGCTGATAGCGACATATCAAGCTATAATAAGAAAACGACGACGCTATCAACACATTGCTGTGATGATGCAGATGCACGACGACAACGGAGGCGGCCTGTGGTGTGTGAACGACAGCGTTATATTTTGCTAGTAAATTAAATTCGAAAAGTCTCTCGTCTCCTCGTTCGTCCACTTACATCTGTCTTTGTTGACACCCGCCATGTGTGCAAACAGAGCGGAAATACTGGGCGGAAATTAACTAAAACTTCTTCTTCTTCGTTTTGTGGCAGGTTGCAACCATAAAATGACCTAAAACTTAATCGCAGTTCATTATTTATTCGGCAAATAACGTTTCCATCAGTGATTATCGCATAAGCCGTATATTGATCAAGATAAAATCCGATGAGACCGAACGTATTTCCTTTGAGTCGATATTCATGAATTTCAATCGAATTTTACTGTTTCCATATTTTTCATTCAATATCACTTAATTTGGATAAGAATGTGTGGATGGAAACATAGCTACTGACCTAACTAGTCATCAACCTGTTTTCAAAGTTTCTAAATTTATATAAAAAATATGGGTTTCTTTCAACCAAATTGCCTAAAAAATAGCATGAATGGTTCCATACACGAAACAGGCTGTGATTATAAATCAACATAGGTTCCTCTGATCTTAACTTTTAGTCAAAACAATTAATAATTTCTGGGGTTTTTTATGCAAAAGATAGGTATAATTTAATATGAATTATGTTTATTGACCATGCATTCTGAAAAATAAGTGTAGTATACGTTAATGCTTTATAAAACAGGCAAAACGAAGACGACAAGTGCATGGTTGACAGGAAGACAGCACAAGGGTAAAAAAAAAAGTCCTTATTCAAACACCTAGTGTGTTTGACATGAACTAGGTACTATAGAGTAATAAAAAACTACTGTAATAAAGATGTTTAAGGAGGAATAGGCAACAGGGCAAGTGATCTGAGATTTAAAAATAAAAGGAAGTGAAAGGCTTTGTCAGCAGGCTGGTTGAGATTCTGGAACAGACGCTGGTTAGCCAGAGGCGAACAAACTAAGAAAACAACAAGAATAGCCTTCAACGAGCTAGTGGGAGCAATTCTTCCATTCTGAAACAGTACAGGGAATTAGAGAAACACACACACACACACACACACACACACTCACACACACACACACACACACACACACACACACACACTCACACACACACACACACACACACACACACACACACACCAGAGAGTGTGCATTCCTGTGTGCCTTCTGGCTCTCGTCCCTCCACACTTGTCAGCGGACAGCGCAGCAGGGCCCGGCAGTATGTGCCGGGCCGGCCCGAAGAGGCTCTCAAAGGCCTGTTAGCACGCAGATGGTGACAGGTGACAAGAGCAAGGAGCTGATTGGAGGGTTTGTGGCCGCTCCAGCCTGAAGACGCAATACTTTGTTTCCAAAATGCGACATCTCAAAGGGGAAGACAAAGTCACTCAAGCTCAACCGGCAACATCCAGGATCCAGACCTGGCTTCTGATTGTCACCAAAGGCCTTAATAAGGAACCTTTTTTTTAATTTGAGCTTCAAAACATTATTTGCAATTCACTTGTTATCAATGTAACTGAGTACACATACTCAGGTTCTATACTGTATCCTGGATTTTTTTTTAAGGCTTAAACTGTTATCGATATTTGAAGGTTAAAATAAAAAATAAAATACAGGTCAACAAGAAACACTTCTGACATGTTTTCCTTAAATTAGAGTATAGTGACCAAAATATGTACTCTTGTACAGTTGATACTGAACATTTTATGAAACTAATTTATTTTAAAATATAAAAGTGTATGTAATTATAACAGCTTTCAACTTTCAAAAAACTGAATGTTTTTGTTAACGAGTAAAATATTTGTCTTTTTTGATACTACCACTACTACTTTTTTGGTGGCCAACGTCGGACATTTTCAAATTCCACGTTCTTTAGAATAATATTTTGTAAAGTATTGCACTTTCAGAAACAAAAAAAAAGAAGATAAAGTTGGAATATGCCAAAAATATATAAGGCTTTTCAATGACAATACAGTCTGTAATAAGACAAATAAGTCTCAATTTCAAGGTTAGATCAGGATGATTGAGCCAAATGTGGCAGTAATACAATCTGGGTGGACAAAGCCAAAGCCAGACGGACACACAGCAGTGAGTGACAGCAGTCAGTGGCGGCGGTGATGTGTGTGTGTGTGTGTGTGTGTGTGTGTGTGTGTGTGTGTGTGTGTTGGAGGCTCTTAATTGGAAAGAATAACATTGCTCTTTTCAGCTTGGCAGCAGATGTGAAGCAGGTTTCAGGACAGACAGCCCATGAGAGGAATGTAAATTACCTCTCTGACCTTTCTCACCTTTCAGACTGGGATATCTGTCTCCTCCTCATTTTTTTTCATGGAGGATCATTTATGAAAAATTGGTGTCACTGTTTCAATTTCAGCACTGAATATCAGGTATTCTACTGGCACCAATACCAAAGCCTGAGCATTATATGTAGTGTAGTCTGGATAGACGACGGGTCATTTACCGAATAGTTCTGGGCCCACAGCCAAGTTCCACTGGATGTCCCTCACTTTCTATTTTCTTTGCGTCAACTTTAAACTCCGGTCGCGTCAAAGAAACATTTAACCGGAACCTCTGGGCAACGTTACACGCTGAAAATGGCAAGTGTTGACAAAAATTTGGATCGTGCAACAAGGCAGGTCTGCTTGGTTCGTTCAGGGAATGATTGTAAAGACTTAAAAAGAATATGTTTACGGCATTTCCTCTCTAACCGGGACGTTTTGGGACCGATTGGTGAGGTTGCTTTAGACAGTACACACGACAGTACACTGGTAAGAGAAAATTACGTTTGACCATGTATCCAGCTAATTTAAATAGCTCATGTTACTGTATTGTGTGAACAGTTAACTTCATTTAATATCGTATGTGGCATTTTCTTTTGTGGGTTGCAAATGTTCCCCCTAAACCAGTTCCTCCCGAGACTATTTTGCTGAGCAACTGTTGCTGATCTTGGTACAACCGTTTTGAATGCTTATTGGCTGACTTCTCAGGTTTTGAAATTTGGTATTGAATGACAAGGCATTTTCGATACTCATTACTATGGAGGCAATTTGCCTTAAAGTATCGAAGTTTGGAACCCGGCCCTAATATTTACGAGATAAAATTTCCTCTTGAAACCAGTACAAGTACTGTATTCGCTCTGAGACGGTACAAACAGAAGAAGGACGGAGAGGGGGATTCTGGGAAGAGACAGAGGACCCGACTGCAGGGTCACAATGCAGCTGTGCTCACTTGGCTTCATCACAGAGGGAGGGAGGAGAAACAGTACGGGAGATAATGGACGAAAGGAGCAGAGATAATTGACTCTTTGGTGCGCTTGTCAACTTAAATGTTTATACAACCTATAATAAGTACACTGTTACAGAATAATGAATATTTATATGTAGCGGTGTATGTATAGTCTACTCTGCATGGCACAGTATGTCTTGCCATGTCTTTGTATATTGTATGCGGGCTCCTGTTTATATTTTACCATATGTTTCCATATAAACTGTTGTCAGAAAGTCCCTGTGGCAGCGTCATTAAGAGAAATTCTTGCCTCTTTAATGTTTCCCAGTGATGAATCGATGCTTTGATAAAAAAAAAAAAAAACGCTCACTTGTCAGTTTGTCTGCATTCCGTTGTTCTGACATGTAACGCAGAGCAAACAAGATGGAGGATCAAGCACCAGATGATTAAAACGGGAAAAACTTGTACATCTTAATAACTGCTAATGAATCTTTGAGAGAAGGTCTTTATTTGTGGAATTCTTTCCGGCGTTGTCTCATCCTGTATTTGTCTTAATAAAGAGGAATTTCCCCTGTTTGGAATAAATATTCACCTCTGTGCTTCCGCTCTTTGAGGCGATGATCTGACACCGGAGATGAGAGCTCATACTCGCGCGCACACACACACACACACACACACACACACACACACACACACACACACACACACACACACACACACACACACCTTCAGGCTGTTCTGCTTCTCATTAACACCGCAGTAAAGTTCACAGATGTATGCATACAAAAGCACACACACACACACACATCCCGAGACATTTGCTTGCACGCACACTGAGATCTCGCAAGTCGCAAATGAGCCTTCTTTCATTCGATTCAGTCAGCGTGCCCATCGCGCAATATTCGACACAGTACTTTGCTTCTGACACACACATCACAGAGGGCTGCGTTCAATCACTCACTAACCTACTCTCACAGACACTTGTGGGCTCTGCCAGCTCTGCCTCTGGGCCTCTCGTCATGACTGAAGCACTCACTGCCTCGCCGTAAATGGATGAGAGCGTCAGGGGTGGCCCGGCGGTCAGCGGGACCGTCCCGCAAATGACATGTCACAGATTTGGTGCCAGCGACGGCTGATATGCGCATTCTGAGGCCGCGCTAAGTGGGTGGTGTTGACGGTGAACGCTGCACAATAGGATGATATTACAGTCGATGAGTTTTTAAATGGCCCCGAGTGGATTTCTCAGCACAGAGTGCCAGTGTTTGTCCAAAAGGTTGCTCTGACATCGCCGGCGGGGGTAAATAAACGCACATGTGCCTGAGAGGGACTAAAGCAGGGAAAACCAATGATTCAGCACCAAAGGAATTCTTATTTCAGTAATGATTTAAAGACAAACTGAAAAGTATCCAAAAACCTGAAGAGGAGGTCAAATGGAACATGAATAGTGTAGCTTCAGATTCCTTTCGCTGAAAATCGCCAGAATGCCAAGCACAAGGATTTTTTTTCCTTATTATGACAGCTGCGATACATCCATAGACTGTAAAATTGTGGACGTAGCATCTGTGTCACCTCTTGGTTTGTAGACTGCCGTTTTGAAGCCTTGCGTTGGGAGGTATGGGCATTGCCATCTTGCTTTTTGCAACCGAATGTGTTGGTTTTTTGCGAATGGGTTGAGCTGGGGAGGATGGTGCGGCCAAAACAGTTTTGTTTATGGTTGCAATGGCGCTGCGCTAAGCTAAACGCTAAAGAGGGAAAGTTGCATGTACGGCAGTCAAGAAAATCTGCAAACTATTCCTTAAGTTACCAGCTAGCTGTAGCGGTAGCTAGCCAGCTTGGTTGGCATAACGCTGAACAAGACATCTTTAGGCGACTATAAGTGAGACCAAGTGAGAGGGTCAAATTTTAAGATGAAAACACGTTCACAGCTATTTTAATGTGCTGATGGTTATCATTGCTAAGCCTCCATCATGACTTGGTTGGCGTGTAGCCATTTCCTGTGTAACCATTCCCTGCTTTATCGACCATTTTAAAGCTATAGTGCGTAGTTTCTGCCGCCCCCATGAGGAATTCTAAGTAATGACAACAAAACTGTCGGTGGGTCCACATGATACAAGCCTTCCGTGATTGCGCACCACCCCCACCCCTCCTCCACGCAGTTGCTAGTAGCCAAGGAGGACACGGAGGATTAAAAAAACATAATGGACTCTTCCGAAGAGGATATACCTTCACTCGAGAGAGTTGTGTGGAGCTGATAGTCTTAATTAGTTTTGTAGCAACTCATTTGGCAATGGCTTGAATGTAACAGACGTTCATTAATATCAAAAAGTTACGCACTAAAGATTTAAAATAAATTGTCAAAATAAATAAACATCATGCTGTATTGAAGAAGACTTGAAAATAGCGATTGTGGTCATAAACTAATTATGAACATTTTTATTGAGGTAATAAATCAAGTGAAAAGTAGGGCCATTTTATCATAGACCTATATAGAAACTGACTTCTTTTTGCAACCAGTTGAGTCGTTTTCAGACTGAGAAGCCTCGTCCGTTATTTATTTATTTTATTCTATTTATTTATTTATTGCTATATCCTGTACCACTAAGAGTAAGAAACATTGGCTGGTTTAAGGCAGAAGAGGTGGGAGGACTAGTGAGGGATGGCAGGGTGGGAGTCATGGAGGTGGGGCTTCCTGGCCCTTCACTAAGGCTCTAATCCGCCTGGGCTCAGGAGAAGGTGTCGGCGTGAAGAGCGGGCCTGTCAGCACCCAGGCACTCCATCCTCTCCCCTTTATCCTTCCCCTCCCTTTATCCCTCTTTCTCTTTCCCTCCATCCCTGGCCTCGCTGCATTCCCGCATTCCTCAGATAAAATGGCAGGTAGAGAGGAAGAAGCCGGGTGGAGAGTTGAAGGGGCAGCTGTGGCCCGCGGCAGCGGAGGTGCGTTGGGTAAAGCCCACCACTGAAGCCCTGATAAGCGTATCTCCCTCACTCATGTGTGCCAGACAAAACCCATTTGTTGTTCATCTGTTCCCCTGATTTGGGCTTGACAGCTCGGGGGTGAGCTGTGGAGGACCTGTGACAGAGTGATGGAGGTTGGGGGAAGGTGGGGGGGTGGGGGGAAAAAAGGAAGAACATGCCTTCCATTTGTTTGGCATGTTGGCAGAGAGTCCTCTACTCCATCAATCACACGCAGCCATCAGACACCACTGACGGGACCGTGATGGGGGTAAAAGTGCATCTCGTGGATTTCCTGTCAGAAGGAACAATGTATTTTTTTAGGGGGACAACTGCAGGTTCGCTTATTAGCTTTGTTGGAGCTTTTCAACTGCACCTTTATCGCTGACAGGAACTAGCTCATCTGGGTGGGAAAGGTCAGAGAAAGCTGGTAAGTGGAGGTTAAGTCGAGATTATTGTGTCACACTATTTGTTTGTTTCATCAAACCTGCGACAACCAATTTTTTGACCATTTGGGGGCAGCGAAAGCGACAACACCACTGACAGCTTTTAAGTTGATATGGTGAACTTGTTGCCTTTTTTACTCATCGAGGAGTCACCGAGCAAACAAGTCATGTTTCTGGCCAGACAGCGGATGGGAAAAATATTATTTGATCATTAAATGCCACAAATGCCATGAGAGCTGTGAGAGTGAACCAAAACAGTAAAGTTATTAGTAAACGCTATAAAGCTCCGTCGAGCTGACAGGAACTGCAGAGGTGATAATTATTATGATCCAGATCCCGAAAAATGAACAAAGAACATGTAAGTTGTTTGTTTTTTTTTGGTATTGGGGGGCGACATCTTGTAATGACTTTTTGCGTCAATAACTAACGCTAAAGGCACCTGACCAAGCGTCGGTTTTTTGATGCTCTGAGAGTTAGACTGCGTTGCATATGTGCTGCATTGATGCGATGTCGGAAAAATGAGTTCCCGGCTGGGAAAGTTCACACTTTCAGTATTGTGAAATAGGGGCGTGCCTTGGCAGAGGTCTGCACTCTCAGACTTACCATCTACTGTAGTTCTCTGTGGAACACCTTTAACATTACACCCAGTCATTTGATCTATTGGTATGAAAAGATTAAAACCTTTCACCACAAAGCCAGCCCTCTACCGTGCTAACAGTCCACACACACACACACACACACACACACACACACACACACACACACACACACAAAAGACATGTGGTGTAACCATGACCGAGGCAGCTGTCAGGAAAAAGCAGGACGTTGCTCTAATAATTTACAGAAGCGTCTGCAGAGAAGGACTAACGAGGAGGGAAGAAGTGTGTGGTCCCGCATAGCTCAACTGGCAGAGCATGGTACCGCCTCGGCCAGGGTGGCAGTGATGAGAGTGGCGGGGGGGGGGTGGCGTTGCATTCCCAGTAGAGCCACCCAATGCTAAAAATGTATGCACGCCTGGTACGGCGAGGGGCTTTGGATAAAAGAACTCACTTAATGGCGCAGGAGAACAAAAGAGAAGAGACAGGAGGAGACAGGTCTGCTGTAAGTACTGTAAATGGACTCTCTTTCACTCTCTCTCTCTCTCTCTCTCTCTGTTCTTCCCTTCATCCTGTTTTGTGTGGATGTAGGTCTCTCATCCCTCATAATCCCTTCCCCAAACACCGATGAGTAAGTCCTCCTGACACACAGCCGGATTGCCAGGCTCGGCCCTGCCTGCCACTGGGGATTTACTGCCTAAATAAACACTCCACACATACACACAAAAACACACGCTCATAAAAAAATAAATTGAAGCAATAAATTCACACTGTCATCTGTTACTAGGGCTGGGTATCGTTGGACGTTTTCTGACTCCGGTGCCAATACAACACCTGAGAATCAGAACAGATACAAAGACAATATGTTTTGTGATTCATATTTTAAGGGGATATAAACTTTTTTTTTTTCTACAAATCCATTTTTCTTTCCCAGAAGCCAGAGTTCCTAAATGGGGAATGTTGCCTGGACACCTGGATTTTCTCAATTTAGATGCTAACGAATGTCTTATCGAAGCTTTTATCTCTCCCGCGCTCCATTTCATTTGCAGAGAGTGGCGCTGGCATCTCTTTAAACCGGATATGATGATCACATGCAGCAGATAACAGCTCATTACCGTAAACTTAATGTCAATTACTTCTTAATTAACTCAATTAGACCTCCAATATTTGGAAGAAGCATTTCCTATCTTTTTCTACTACTGTGTCTACTGTACTTAAGATAATGTAGTTACAGGTTGTGGATATTATTAAGTACTGACGACCCTGTGGTGTTTTGGGGTGTGTGTGTGTCCCAGGGTGCCCGTAGCAGGGTTTTTCCTGGCTCAGAAGGGGCTACGCACGGCAGTAGGCATGATCGGTCCGCGTAAAGTAATAGTCTGTGTTACCTTATTTGACAGAAATCTATGCATTTTCCTGTTATTTTTGACAATTTGATATACAAAAATGTATATAATGCTTGAGTAAATAAAACCACAATTAACAAAACTGGTAAAAAAACTATATATATATATATATATATATATATATATTTAAATAAATCACTGGGAGAGTCCGGTACAGCCAGACTCTGGAGATAAAACTGAAATTACCTCTTATATTCAAGTTTATGTTCTGCTTGTTCAACACGTTTGGTAATTCAATTAAATTTTACTTATATTGTCAAATCCCAACAGGAGTTATCTAAGGACACTTTACAGATAGAGTAGGTCTAGACCACACTATCATTTACAGAGACCCAATAATTTCCCAAAAGCAAGCATTTAGAGAGGATTTAAATTGCTATTTTTTATTTTCAATTCTTGCCATTTTGGTACTGGTGATTGGTGCAGTGCCAAAGATTCCTCTATACAGGAAACAGCCTGTGTGTAGGCGGAGTCCAGGCCGGGGCCGTCAGAGGAGATGTGGCACACCTGTACAGCCTGGCTGGCTGGCTGGCTCCCGTGTATTTAAGATGGCTGCAAACTATACTCTGGTTTCTCTCTTCACCATGCTCCACCCCGGGGGAAACTTTTTTTGACTTTTTCCTTTTACAGACACCTCATAATACACTGACCCATACACTCCTGGCACTACTGATATTACTGGCTTCCATGTTTTCCTTAAAGTCGTTAACACTCCTGTTTTCAAAGTTTGTATATCTTGTTTGTATATATAGAAAATTGGGTTTCTTTCAAACCAATTGCCCAAAAATAACACGGATGGTTCCATACAACAAGTAAAAGGAAGGATCAGTTCACTACTTTCATTGCTTCTGGGGTGTTTTAGCATTTGAAAAAAAACAATTGAAATAGCTTTAAAACAGTATCCTGACGGGTGCCCGGATAGCTCAGTTGGTAGAGTGGGCATCCATATATAAAGGTTTACTCCTCGACGCAGCAGGCCCAGGTTCGACTCTGACCTGCGGCCCTTTGCTGCATGTCATTCCCTCTGTCTCTCCCCTTTCATGTCTTTTGCTGTCCTATCAAAATAAAGATAAAAAAAAAAAAAATAAAAATAATAATAACAGTATACTGACTAAACTTAAGCATGCGTTCCTCTGATCTTAACTATTACTCCAAATTCATAATTTCAGCTTTTTAACTCAAAAATTGGATATAATTTCATACACAGTTTATTGACGATTAGTTAAAACAAGGGTGTAAAACTAGTGGTAATAATGTGGTGTGTTGGTGAAAAAAAGCATAGAAGAAAAGTGACAAAAACGTTGAAAAAAGCCCCGGAGGACAACAAGTTGCAATGGCCGACAACACGAGGGTGAAGTTGATGTTTGTGCGAGCTTCCTCCTTTGTTACAAGAAGACGCCAACGTACAAAGCGACCACTCTCCAAACTGCAGCGTTTCTGCATTCTTAACCAACAACTGAAAGCTGATGACAGATTGTCAATTGAAGTTATTTATAGTCCCTTGCAAATGTTAATTCAGCTAAACCTAATTAGACTGGTTAAAAGGATTTAGATTCAATAAGAGGAAACTGATACTGGGTTTGATGAATGCAAACGCCAATAAACCCCCGATCCTTCAAAGAATACGTAAACAAGATTACGGATCTGCTGAGCCACAGACACATTTTACCGTGCCAAAAACGTTGTTGAAGTATACAGTATCTTGGGCTTTACCAAATAGTTCAAAGCTTCGTAGCTTTATTTATAACAATGACATTAAAATTCGAAACATGTGAAATCTGAGCAGTTTTTTTGTTGCATTTATTCAGTTTAAACCTGTTATTCCTGCCAGTTGCAGATTAAGATTAGGCCACACTAATATTATTAGTATAATACTATTTGTAGAATTAGATTCCAGTATTGACTGTGTAGAATTTTTCCCTGAGTCATGTGATCCAAACATTTCCAAGAACTCCAGAGCAATGAGGCATAATGTTGCTATAGGCCTAAAGGCACGATTATCATTATTTTATGCCCTCATTGGATTAGCCTGCTGCCTGCATGGATTTATGTTGACAAAACAGATGCGTTAGATTCTTTAAATAAAGTTGATTTAATACAACAAAAAAAAACTTTATGTTGACAAAACAGATGCGTTATATTCATTAAATAAAGTTGATTTAATACAAAAAAATTAACTCATTAGTTGATGAATCACTCAATCAAATTGAGGATTTCGGAGGGAAAAAAAATCAGGGTGATGATATAACATATACCGACAGACATTCAAAGAAATTCGAAAAGCTCAACAGAAGCTTTGAATGAAAAAAAAAAAGATATTGGGTACAGCCCCAATTACGGAAGAGGATTAGGGCCACATGTGAAAAAAAATTATTTGAGTTCTGAGTTTAAGGTCCAAATTCTGAGAAAAATTCAGAATTCTGACTTTTAACTTAGAATTCTGAGGAAAAAAGAATTCTGACTATTTTCTCAGAATTCTCACTTTAATCTCAGAATTATGACCTTTTAACTCGGAACTCAATAAATGTTTTCACATGTGGCCCTAATCCTCTTCTGTACCTAACACTATTCATTATTCTTCCAGATGAAATAGCTGTTGGCCGAAATCCTGCAGTCACTCCAGCATCCCTCAGCATTTCGGAGTCTGCACCTGAGATGTCACACCGCCTGAAAGAATTTAATTAGCATGTGTCTCGGCGGAGATTTTTAATGGCGCATCAGCTCGATGCTTGTCCGGAGGCCACCATTAATTCTAGGGGCGAGCCCCGGTCTAAAACAAAGTTAAAATCTCATCTAAGACAATATAAAGTTTTATCTTCTTCCTAATGTGATACATGGCGCCGGAGAGACGAATGGCTCCCAGCGGGTTTAGGTTTCCTCTCGCAGTTTTACTTCCTCCTTCCTCCCTAACCCTCTTTTCCTCTTAACAACCGTGCCGCTCGCTGGCACATGGCCCACATTGATCCATAACCAACCATCTGGCATGTGTATGCCGTCTGTGTGGGTTTGGGATGAGGCAATGATGAATCGAAAGGTGCACAGGAGTGTGTGTGTGTGTGTGTGTGTGTGTGTGTGTGTGTGTGTGTGTGCATATTTTTCTGCCACACCTGCTCCACATACAGCGCACGTCCTGTTGGGCTCCTCAACACTGTGTATTGTGCCGTTAGCCAGCGTGGCGTTGCTAATCGGTAGTGTTCGGGGTTAGCTGGAGGCTAACGCGCTGCTGTCTCTTTACACTTGTGTGAATGGGAGAGGAATGTGGCACAGATGTTGGCTGTGTGGATCTGGCGGTTGGACTGCATGGCGACTTGGCTGAGACACGGACTGGCAGTGTGCGAAGCTGTGTCACCGCGTGAAACGGTAATGGATTTTGAACACGGTGTTGTTGTTACACCGTCTGTTTGAGCCGCGTGAGAAGACACGGTGTCCTCTGTAGTTGCGTATCAAGATGTACTGATAAACAGAATCACTTAAAATGTTTTAGTAATATATTAAGCACTAGAGCTGCAATATCGATCGATGAGTTGTCAACTATTAAAGGTGCTCTAAGCGATGTCACACGTTTTTTAGGCTACCTTTTTTGTCACATACACCATCTCCTACACACTGCAAAAAAAAACACTGTCTCTGTAGACAGCCCAGGCTCCACAAACGGCAACAAAAACAAACTGCGCCAACCCGCACCACAAAACATAACAAACAGTGTTCCAGCCAATAACCGACAAGAAGGAGTTGGTTGAGCCATCACCGCAGCAGCGTTAGCACGTAGGCTACTCCCACAATGCGTGTTCATGACTGTTACAGGAAGCACGGAAGGGAGGGGTAGGGGATGGGATGAGGAGGAGGGAGGGGCGAGCTAGCCTCCGTTTTGTTTGACAGTACTTCGAACGTCAACAAGAAGTAACGTCACCCAACATCGCTTAGAGCACCTTTAAAGATATGGTGCGTAGTTTATGTCAAAAAGGTATTCTCTGAAAGACAGTATTCTAATTATCTGATTCCAGCTTCTGAAATGGGAATATTTTTGAGTTTCTTCACTCCTAGGCAGGGGGCCTAGCACAACATTCTGGGCCCTGTAGAAAGGCTTTCTCTATGGGCAGCTTCCCGCATCCACAGCTATTCATTTCAGCATCTTTTTGGGTACTCTGTCCCATTTCTAAAAAAAAAAAAAGGCATTTGAGGACTTCATCTTGTGCTTTTCGGAAACACAGATTGACATTTTTTGACATTTTATAGACCAAACAACTAATCGATTAATTCGAGAAAAGAATCCACTGATTAATCGACAATGAAAATAAGCGTTAGTTTCAGCCCTTATGAGCACCTATTCATTTCAACTGAGATTAAACTATGGTTATTTTGTCAGGCGTTCATCCCCTGACCTAAAGACTACACACAGCAGCAGTGGCTGACATGAATCACAGCCGCTGACATCTTGTGACAGAAATCTGGAAAAGCAACAATTTGATCACATTTGGCACATGTACCTTGACTACATCTTTATGGCACATTTTGTGTGTGTGTGTGTGTGTGTGTGCGCGTGCGTGCGTGTGTGTGCGCGCGCGTGTGTGCGCGCTGCGGGCGTCAAATGACATGACACATGGTGACACGGCTGGTGTG
Source organism: Sander lucioperca (assembly GCF_008315115.2). Taxonomy (NCBI): domain Eukaryota; kingdom Metazoa; phylum Chordata; class Actinopteri; order Perciformes; family Percidae; genus Sander; species Sander lucioperca. Next base: position 26,787,123 of record NC_050186.1, on the reverse strand, counting down.
TGTTGCCCTTTAGCTACTGGCATGCCGTGTAAGCCTTATGGGAGCTGTAGTTGTTGACTGCTAACATAATTATAGTTTTTTTCCTTGGTTAAAATGACAGTGTGTCATTTTTCCCCCACAGTAGAACACCAATTTTCTTAGAATGTGAACACAAAAAGGTAAAAGACTGATACAGAAAAGTGCTCGGAGAAAATACAGTTGCTTTACAGATATTAGTTGAGGCAGCTCAGAGTCAAAAGTTTTATACATGAAATACATCGGCATTCTGTTCCGCCAGTTTTTTCAAATGTCTTTGTCGTGTCCTATGGTCGTGTCTCGTTTGAACTGTTGGCTACCCTGCCCCCATTCATTTCCGGTGGTTTGATAAAGTAGTTGAAAAAGTTCCAGTACTATTACATTTTAACCCTCCTGTTTTCCTCGGGTCAAATTGGACCCATTTTCAAAAAGTTTCTATATCAGAAATTTGGGTTTCTTTCAACTGAATTGTCACAAAAAAATAACCTGAATGGTTCCATCCAACCATTACTCTTCACAAGTAAAAAAATAAAAAGATCAGTTCACTACTTTCATTGAATTTTGGTGTTTTAATTCAATTTCATAACAGAACGCTGAAAAAAGTGACAAATGTCGAAAAAATTGAAAAACAACTTGGGAAAAAGTTACAAAAACATCAGGAAAAAACGACAAAAGTGTTGCCCAAAAAGTTTTAATTTCAAATTTTGACCTAGAAAATCAAAAAGGTTGCATGGTCGACGGTAAGACAACACAAGGGCTAAATACGGTGACTTGTAATCGGTAACCAATTACATTTCCAAAGTAACCTTCCCAAAACTGCACAACGCACACATGATTGGACAGTGGCTCTTGCAGGAATTGGAACTACATGTTGGTACATTATAGCCAACCCCAACACTCCTTACATACGCGCCAGGCTCGCAGCTCGCAGTTCGCACAACTTTCCAAGAAGAAAACACAAACCACTTGAGCAGGGAGACAATGAGGCAATAACTCTTCCTCCCCTGAAAGATAGTTATTATGACAGCGGGCCCATTAGCTAAATGGAGAAAGAGCATGTGCAGCATGTAGCTCTGGCTATATAAATCTGCATCCCTCACCCTGACCCTTCTCTGGAGGAGTCAACCTGGGATAATTCCAGCCACCCCGTGATGGCCTTCCCTGGGTCAGGTCACCGTAAATCTCAGGCTGATCAAGACAAAGTGACACCCGGGAACGTCCCCCTTTTTTCTCCACGGCAACACGGTGTCAGTGGTCATGAGGCATGTCAAGGACTTGGTCATGACCAAAAAGTGCTTAGCTGGGCAGCTGGTGGTCAGGAAGCTATAGCGGAGTAATGTGCCCTCGCTTTTAGTTTTCCACTCAGGATATTTATGTGTCTCTCGGCAGGGGCGAAGCGAAGAGGGGGCGGCTTCTGGAGCTCCAGCCCCCTAATGTTCTCTCAAAAAGCCCCAAATCTTTGACGGTTTTCAAATAACTTCAACCTTTTGTCACTTCCCCTCAAGTCTCTCTGATGCAGTTTACGCCAAATTCCTACCTTATCTACTGTACGTTATTTAATAGTAAGATCAATTTCTGCCCCTTTTTTAGGTGGCAGGAGGGAAGATTAGTCATCCTTGTTGTGTTCTGGTTTCAGAATGATGAAGACAGATGTAGGGCTGCACAATTGATATAATGCAATATGGACTAGTGCAATATCCAAATCGCAGGGGGGGGGCGCAATATTTGTTAAAGGCAAAATATGGGTCAAACCATTCTGAATTAGGTATGGTGGGGCTGTAGAGATGTCCCAGAATACAAATGGTATATTAAAGACTAAAGAAAAAAATGCTGCTTGGTACAGATCCTCTCAAAAATCACACAATAACCATTTTAATTTTAATATTTTTCAATGAAAATGAGAATAATGATACCAAACTGATCATTCCCTCCAATATCATTAATCATATCGCAATATCAGTCAGAATAATCGCAATTAGATATTTTCCTCATATCATGCAGCCCTAGACAGTTGGAGTGCAGTTGGAGTTGAAGAGACTTGTGTGCCATAAACCCCAAAAACTGGAAGTGCAATAACAGTATGTATATAGTGCCACCTCACTGGGTTTATTTATCTTGATTGTTATATTTTACTATTTAAATTTTCTATTTGTCTATTTGTCATATTGAGAGCTGCTAAACTGTGTGTCGTTGTTGAAAACAATGACAATAAAGATCTATTCTATTCTATTGGAGAACAATTAGATACCAAACAGGATGTAGGCTCTACAGGTTCATTCTTTTCCTTGGCAACTTTCATGTTTTTCCCCCAAATGATGTACAGATTTTTATACATTTTATTATCAAATGGCTTGAGTGCATATAGCTGCTGTAAATGGAGCATGACCCCGGACACCCACCTAGATTTGAGGCTGAGCCGAGAATGTTTACAACATTTGGCTCCGCCCCTGTCTCTGGTTAGGCCTTCAGCAAAGAGAGAGAAAGGAATGAACTGTGGCTAATAGCCATGTTAGCTAAACGAGTCACACGTGCGCAGGGGTTACAGAATGACTTCCATTCCGTGCTGTAGAACAGATGAGGGCTGAGACCGCACAGTCTCACAGCAAAAAAAACAAAACAGTAAAGATGTAAATTAAGGCCTTCGCTTCTGGTGGAGAAGAAGTGTTGGGCGAAAATAACGGTCTTAAATCAAACGCTCCAGCAGGCTTCATCCAGCTCTGGGAAGCCTGCGAGACATCGGAGAACCTCAAGTCATGGCACAGATTCATACCAAAGAAAATGAACTGGAAGTTCACGGACAACACGTCCCCAGAGCGACGATAAGAGCCCATCCCTTTACAAAAGGGGTTCAGAGGAAGGGAGGCAGCGCTAACATGTTCTCTGGCTTCTGTACATCTGATGTATTTAATATAATGAGGCAGAAATCGTCAGATGTTTGCCGTGCGCTTTAGGGCACGGATCCTTTGTTTGCGCAGTGAGTCGAGATGTATAATGATTCACTGTAACCATTTAACCAAACACCGATTTGATTTAAAGCCTTTAGCAAATATTCAATGAAACATTATCTCCACAACGTCAGTTCAATTTAAAGGAATATTTATTTTGTTATTCATAAAAAAATGTATGACAGATCAAATGAATATTGTAAAAAGAAGCTAAACATGTTAAAAATGTAAACCTTGTACCAAGGCACTGGAATACATATGGAGTACTGAAATAAAAATGTATGTATTGGCTCACAGTTTCTAAGATCACACAATCCTATGAGAGATTATGTCTGAATGTACTACTAACCCTAATGTACTACCCTTTTATGTTAAAGCTGTAGTGCGTAGTTTCTGTCGCACCAATGAGGAATTCTAAGTAATGACAACAAAACTGTCGGTGTGTCCACATGATACAAGCCTTCTGTGATCGTGCACCGCCCCCACCCCTCCTCCATGCAGTTGCTAGTAGCCAAGGAGTACACGGAGGATTAAAAGAACATGATGGACTCTTCAGAAGAGGTAATTATCTTCACTTGAGTTTCTGCGCGAGAAAGTCCACGGGCGACACAATCTTCTGAACATAGCCATACTGAGAAATACAGAGAGTTGTGTGGAGCTGATAGTCTTAATTAGCTTTGTAGCAACTTTGTCACGCCTCGCATGCCAATCATCTTTCATTAATAAACTGTTCAAACGTATCTGGTTGATGTTGTGGTCCTTGTAAGCAGGGCTGTAGTCAAGTCCACCTTTGTCGAGTCCAACACCAGGACTAGTCAAGGCTGAGTCCAAAAAAGTTTGAGTCCAAGTCAAGACCGAGTCCAAATGAGAGACAGTCAAGATCGTAGAAAGACAGGGTCAAATTAGGCCACATTATTTTATTAAAATATAAAAATGGAAATGTTCCCATTATTGAACTTATTACTTGTCCTGAAGAACTCATAGTACAAGTCCTCTCTGACATTGTGTCTGTGGCCAAAATGAAAATGATTGATACCTGATGATTGAGGTACTGTATATGACGCAGCCAGGCGACCAATCTCAATGCCTGTTCTAGACTGATTTTGAATTAAACTAATACCTGTTTTCTGAATGAGCGTGCTTCATCAATGGTTTTGTTTTGAAGGAGGAAGTTACTTTAGAATAAAAGTATATAGTGCTGGATTGGTCGAAACCAACTAGAATATTTGGCGAGTCCAACGGCTGAGTACGAGACAAGTCCGAGTCCAAATACCAACGAGTTCAAGAAGAGTCCGAAACTACAGAAAAGCTTCTTCAGTCCGGACTCGAGTCCGAGTCCGGACTTAAGTACTACAGCTCTGCTTGTAAGTGAATGTAATACTTAAAGGTCCCATGACATGGTGCTCTTTGGATGCTTTTATATAGGCCTTAGTGGTCCCCTAATACTGTATCTGAAGTCTCTTTTATATAGGCCTTAGTGGTCCCCTAATACTGTATCTGAAGTCTCTTTTATATAGGCCTTAGTGGTCCCCTAATACTGTATCTGAAGTCTCTTTCCGAAATTCAGCCTTGGTGCAGAATTACATCCACTAGAGCCAGTCCCACAATGAGCTTTCCTTAGGATGTGCCATTTCTGTGTCTGTAGCTATTGAGGAGAAGAGAGGGGGGTGCAAGGTGGAGGGTGGGGGTGTGGCCTTGACCAACTGCCACTTTGCTCGTTTGAAAGCCATGATCTCTCTCTCATGGGTGGGCCAAATTCTCTGGGCGGGGAAAGCAGAGAAAGGGGAGGTAACCTTCCTCCTTATGACGACATAAGGAGGAGATTCCAGATCAGCCCATCTGAGCTTTCATTTTCTCAAAGGCAGAGCAGGATACCCAGGGCTCGGTTTACACCTATCACCATTTCTAGCCACTAGGGGACCATAGGCAGGCTGGGGGAACGCATATTAATGTTAAAAAACCTCATAAAGTGAAATTGTCATGCCATGGGACCTTTAACATCTATGCCAAAAGGACGCATGAAAGTTTGTAGGCAGTCACGGTTACATTGTTTGAAATTAATTATTTTCGTACATAAAGGGAGCTTAAATTAGCCTTAAATCTCACCATATTTGCAGTACAGTACTGACCTGTACAGGACCGTAGACCATACCCATGTGGGCTGTCCTCTCTTAGTGACCAGAGGGTCAATAATGGGACCATCCCGCTCCCTCCACCATGATGACGTCCAGCATTTTATCGATATCAGCTGTCAGGACCGGTCACCACACACCAGCAGGAATCCTGTCCTTTCAAAGAGCACCACTGATGAATGTATTGAACGCTTTTGGAGCATTTCCTCTGATCTGCTTTGTTTAGGTGTGTGTGTGTGTGTGTGTGTGTGTGTGTGTGTGTGTGTGTGTGTGTGTGTGTTTTTATTGACAATCTCAAGAGCAGAAAGGGGAGGACGGGATGCAGGAGGAGGCAGAGACAACGTGATAAGGTCAGGCCCCCTTACATCTGTGTGCTGATAAAGCAGGGCGCACACACGCAGGGCGCACACACACACACACACACACACACTCAGACACACTCAGACAACCATACCAAAGCATCAAAGACTGATATCACACCTCAGCATTATCTTCCTGTGGCTTTGTCACTGACTACAACACGGCACGTCCTCTTCATTTTTATTTGTATTTCCCCAGAGCAGGGCTTCAACAAGGCGCATCCATCTCAAAGTGTTTCCAGGAGATCAAGCTTTTTTCTGACGGAAAGTTTTGCCTAAAACAACATTTTTATCAACTGAGAAAATCCGAATCACACGGATCACTGTTATCAACATAGCAGAACATTAAGATAACAGTGCTTCGGAACTCCGCCTCCCATTTCATTCCTTTGCTGCGGTCGGCTATATCACCAGAATGTGCGGTTTTACGTTCTTTTGAGCACGTAATGGTTCAGTTTATCAAACCGTACAAAATCCCAAACAAGATACATGGTTTGTACCTGACAGCAATGCCCTAATATGGCAAAGTAACACGGTTGCAGTTCGGAGATTTTCTTCCCCCACGTTGGACGTTTAGTTTGCAAATGAACTCTCTAAATGCATCGTGTAATTAAAACACTGCAGCTGATAAAAGGTCTTCATTTGCAACAGGAAATAATCAAAATAAATTCCAAGAACACAAAATCAGACTGCTTGTCTCCGTGGTGGAAACCCAGCAACTGAAACACCGACAAGGTAAACTGAAAATTCCTTGGGCAATTTTGACAAAAGCTCAATCCAGACAATAGTCTTATCCCTCACCCGGTACAAAGCCCATTCAGTCAGCTCTTTCATCTGCGCAAACAGGGCGGGGGGGGGGGGGGAACAGAAAACATTTGATCAAGTCAAAGTTAATCTTCCAACAGTTTGAACTCACTGAGCTTTGTTACAATGGGACCCTTCAGAGGATTTTTTTGCCACCAAAAGAAAAATGTCTTCTCTGCGTTGTTACCTGTTGTCCCTGAATGTGGCTTAATGCATTTTTGCACAGTTTCATATCAAAGCCTTGTCATTTTCCTTTTCTTACCGAGAGACACATCCTGCACTTTGGAGCTTGTATAAAAATTCCCATTTATTTAAAAAAAAAAAGCATAATAGATTTTGGAGTGATCTAACCAAAGTCCCCCCGTCATACAGCGTAAAAACTTGCAGATCTTTCTTTGAATTTGAAATTAAGTTTATCATCAAAGAACCAAATTTTGCCCTCTGAGGACAAAAGACGCACCGGCTTTTTGGATTTCAAATTTTAGACATTTATTTACCATTTTATTCATATATTATGCTACTTAGACTTCTGTAAACTCATTTCAATCACCAAAACAACTGACTGTAGGTATGTTTTCACAAGAGATTTGAGAAATATTTCCGCCAAATTATCTCTTTATAGTGCATTGCTCTGGAACAATTGTTGGCATCACTATACAGAAAGCTGAGTTTGTTCTGAACATTTTGATATGAAATACATGGGGATCAGGTTATAAACAAAAACACTTAAAAGGAGAATTCAAGAAGATATGTGAAAATGCCCTTAGACCTCAGGGGGTTTAACAAGATGCAAAGAAGTTCAAGAGTTCTTTGAGTTTATTTGTGTGCTAGTCACATATACAGTATGTACGGAGCCCGGACATTCTCCTCACACTGCGCTCAACGTATACGCGAGGCCCTTGTAGTCCTCGGTTAAGTCGTCAACACATCTCGGTACAGGAAAACAAATGCCTCATAATGACGGCTAAAATGACTTTTCATACTAAATATTAACTTTGAACCTGTGAAAATAACTTTCCTTTAACTTGTTGTTACACTTTTCCTATCAACCTTGACTTAGAAACTACATTTTTTAACACCCCACTTCGCTGGAAAAAGAAGGAATAATCAGTAAGAAAAATTGCATTTCAAAAAATGTCTTTTGGGTAATACAAGCGTTATCTGAGTAACTCAAGCGAATGTCTCGAACAAAAAGTCATGGGAGACCTTCAGGTACCTTTGGGGAAACCCAACCCTGAGCTGCATGATAAAAAATAAAAAAACACTGGCCCTGGACCAGATGATAAGGACGTAAAGTTTAAGTTGTTAGAGGGCATAAAGTAAACAACCGGGTTGAACTCGACTACTCCGGGGCGGCCCCTGGGCTGGCACACTGGGCAGCAGCGCCACCCGATCCCGGAGCCGCCGTAAATCAAGAGGCGTCCGAGACGCTGAGCTCGCGGGTGACACGAAGACGAAACCGCAACCAGACAGGCAGGAATGCTGATGTGTGTCTCTGATAACGCACTCCTACAGGACACACACACACACACACACACACACACACACACACACACACACACACACACACACACACACACACACAAATCTGCATTTCCCTCAGCGTTCCCACTCGGCTCACAATAGAGCCCCACAAACAGTGGAACAAGAGGAGATCACAGGACTGCTGACATAGTTGTGTAGACACTAATTAGGCACACTGGCAAAGCCACAATGGGCTTTTTTATAGCCTGCGTGCACAAATCATACACACACACACGCACACACACACAGGATGGGCATTAGGTTCGGCAGGATCTCTGCCATGTTTGCTATGATACCCTCTTTGATCTGGGGTGAGAAGTTCTTTGCCCCCCGATAACAATATGAAAAAAAGAAATGAGACCGCCTGGGGGGGGGGGCAGCAGTTTGTTGGGAGTGTTTGACAGTCGCAGTGTGAATGGAGGATGCTGTGTTTTGTTCCGGCTCTGTATGAACAGGCGTTTTTGTTTGCCAGATGACATTTAGACAATGGCTGCAGGACGGGATGGAGGAGGCGGCGATCGTATGAGCGACGTCTGACGCTTTTGTGCACGGCTGAAGAACGGCGGGTCAGCAGGTCAAGACTGAGTGAACTCTACCGGCATCAGGGCACAAAATGACATGCGGAGAGAGAGGAGCCAATAACGCCTTGATGCATCGGTGTCAGAGCCATTATATCATTTATGCTCACTTATACAAGTCCTATCTATTTTTTTTGTATTATTATTAGTTCACACCCCCCACTTTTAGCATGTTAGATATTAAAATGCATCAAGAACATCGGACAGAGCGCTGTGTCAGTGCACCTTTTATTAAATGCATCACCCTTGCATATTGAGAGAATGCCCAAAAATGTATAACTCCCTACCAGGTTTTCACTGCTACCTCGCACCCAGGCAGATTCTAACAAGAGCGTGCACACACATACCTAAAAACACGCGAGCAACACAGCACCCTGGTTTGAGAGACGGAGATGGAAGGTGCAATGTTTCTCTAAGTTATTAACTCAATGTAAGAACGTTTACTGTAAGTTATAGGTCTGTATAGGATCATGAGCTACATGCCTCTAATGTGAATAAAAGTGTGATTTATGTTGGAATCCTCCACTTCCATTTTTGGACAGCTTTATGGAGCCAAAATGCTGGATCCCACAAGTTTAAAGGGCTGTTTGAGGGTTAAGACTTGGTTGTAGGATTGGGGTTAGAATTAGGTTATGGTTAGGGTGAAGGTAAGGGTTAAGGTTAGGCATTTAGTTGTGATGGTTAAGGTTAGGGTAAGGGGCTAGGGAATGTGTTATGTCAATGACGGGTCCCCACAAAGATAGTGCCACAAACCTGTGTGTGTGTGTGTGTGTGTGTGTGTGTGTGTGTGTGTGCGTGCAGAGTCTGGCTCAGTGTGTGTGTTAAGTGACTTCCTGCCGCCTGTTTGTCCTCTTATCTCTTAACCAGAGGCTGATCACTGTGATAAATACACACAGGGTCATCACACAAACAAACTCACAAACAAACACACACACACACACACACACACACACACACACACACACGTGGAAACATTCAGGTAACTCCTATCAGACCAGTTTTTGTTGTGTCGCTGTTATTCACCACAGGTGATGACTCAGGTAGGACTTCCACTGATATCAACAACGCACTTCAGAGTCAAATCATCCAACACACACACACACACACACACACACACACACACACACACAGAGGCTAAGCAGTATGGGTGAAGTGGCGGCAGACATGAGATTAGGTCTTGATTTGGTGCACATGGCGGGACCTCAGACTCTCTGTTGCGAGTGACTCAGCGGCTCGGTGGAAATGTTGACACAGAGATGAAGATCTGAGTGGATTCACTCTGCTCTGCTATCTCTGAGGTGTCCCCTCAATCCTTCCCCTTCCTCTCCCCCCACCACCCCTCTCCTTTCCTTTCTCCATGCACGTCTCCACTTCCTCACGCACTACTTTGAAATGCACGCAACAAATAGCTGTTGGAAGAAATCAGGGAAAAAAATCCAATTCAATTGGTGTGAAATGGTATTATTAGGCGCCAGTACGCTGCATCAGAAGTGCTAGTTTGATGGTTTGAACAGTCTCGGAAACCATCACCAACCACACCCTTCTGACATCTTAACTAGGTGTGTGTGTGTGTGTGTGTGTGTGTGTGTGTGTGTGTGTGTATGTGTTTGTGTGTGGGGGGGGACAATTTCTGTAACTTAACAAAACCGACAATCCGACATTCACACATTCACACGCATGTGAAGGTGAGACGGTGTGCAGGGTTTGAACTCTCACACTTATCGTGTGTGTGTGTGTAACAGAGGGCAACACTGTGAATGCCTCGCAGGGGAGAGACTGTCTGAAAATGTGTGCCACCATCCCCATATTTAAACGATTATCGCGTCTGGCTCCTCCCTATGATGACTCTTATGACTCGATGCTCTTCACCACCCATCTTTTGGTTGAGGCTGTTGGGAACCGTAACTACAAACATTTTGGCTTTCCTCCATTGGTCAGAGACGTCCTACGAACCCCGTTCAATGTTATGTTCCCAATGTCCCACGTCATCTGTTTGATAGAGCCATTCCAACCTCTTTGTTTCAGGGCTGCAACAATTAGTCGATGAATCAATGAGTCGGTCGATGGAAAAATAATCTGCTACTATTTCAATAAAGGATTCATGTTTAAGTCATTCTAAAGCAAATATGCTACGCATTTCATGGTTCCCCCCCCCCATTCTCACATGTGAGAATGTGTTGCTTTTTCTTCTTCTACTTTGCAGTAAATTGAATATCTTTAAATTTGGGACAGTTCGAACGAACAAAACAGGACATTTACTAGCATTACCTTGGGCTCTGTTACATTATGTGCATTTCTCACCGTTTTCTGAGGTTGTATAGACAGAACGATGAATCAAAATAATTGCTAAATCAACACATACTAAAAAGTTCGAAGAATTATTTTTCACATTGTCCTTTTCATCCCGCCACACTAGTGTCCCAAGTGGTGCTGTCCCTGTCTGGAGCCTTTGTCCCACACATGCCCATGTACAAAAAAAACCCATCTGTTTTCCAGTAGAAATGTGACTCCCTAACGGAGAAAAGTTAAACCCAGTCCATCAAGGGTACAGAGAGGCCATCACCGAGCCCTAAGATTGGCCTCTATCCCCACCCTGATTTAAACACTTCATCAAGCCGGCCTTACACCTCCCCCAGAAATAGATGCTTTCTATAAATAGTAAATAAAATAAACAGTTGAGGCACTGTCTGCTTCCACGGATGCCTGGGCCAGAGAGAAGATTTCTGGGCTATCAGCTGCTCCACGGCAGCGGTTAAAAGGGAATCACATGTTTGGCCTGACATGAGAAAGCTCTGTCAGATGAGAAGAGACAAAGATGTTGAGAGATAAGTGCGAGAGAAGAGGAGTGTCTGGTTGCACTGCTACGCGAGGTAAAGAGAACCAGATCTTTATGGGAGGATTTATCAATAACGGTTCTATCTCTAAGTCTGTGTCCCTGTTACACTAAGTCCAAAATGTGTTCTGTTCTGAAGCTAAATCTCCCTAGTCAACCTTTTGGTACAGGCAGTATAACGGTTTAGTAAATCTACTACACAGTATCATGAAATATGGTCGCTAAAATACTTTTAGACAACAGTTATATATCAACTGGACATATTAACTTAAGTTTTCAAACAGCCTGACTTTAACCTAGACATCTAGACATCATAAGAACCGGAATCGAAAGGAAGAATCGGAATTGGAAATAGAATTGTTAAAATCCAAACGATGCCCAACCCTAATAATTCATAATCGAATACAACTAATGTCACCTCGATTTCAAATAATCAAGTGTTTGTCCACTCTTGTCCATCACATTAGGCGATCTAGAGACGGAAAGGGAATCACATGTTTGGCCTGACATGAGAAAGCTCTGTCATGATGAGGAGAGAGAGAAAAGACGTTGAAGAATAAGTGCGAGAGAAGAGGAGTGAGTGGTTGCCTTCCAGCCCGACTTCAACTCCCCGCTCCGTGCGCTGTGACCACCTCCGTGAGGTAAAGAGAACCAGATCTTTATGGGAGGATTTACTACGTGTAAAATATTAGGTGTTGATAAGGCGCCGCGCGGTTGAGAGCCTGAGAAAAGAGGAGAAAGGAACAGAGCCTCGGTTTTATTTTTAGGGATTAGTTTTCCCATCAATTTCACTCGAGTTTGAAAAAAAAGTCCATTATGGCGAGTCGAGTAGAACAGCAACAGAGGGCGACCTGACATCCATCCCCTCTGCTGCTTCAGAGCCCGGCAACGCACACCCCAAAGAAAGCCAAGTGAAAGGAAAAAGTTGGAGTGTGTGTGTGTGTGTGTGTGTGTGTGTGTGTGTGTGTGTGTGTGTGTGTGTGTGTGTGTGTGTGTGTTGGTGCGCGCACAAGCTAAGCGCCTTCTTTTGTGTACAATCCTATCAATGTCACAAAGGTTACGCTCCCTCAAGATAACCCGCGGAGATCGCCATGGGCTCCGGCTGTTTTTTTGTTTTTTTTTTACTCCTTCTCTTTTTGTGATTAGGTGTCAGCAGAATTTCCTTGGTGTGCAGACGACGGCTTTCAAGTCGGGGGTTTCTCATGGGCTCACGGCCTATCGAGCCGCTCATTCAAAAGTGCCATGCAAAATAGCGGCTGCAGAGCAAAGTACACAATGTCTGTTTGTAGTCGGGTCACACAAGCGTGAACCCATATTTATCCGAGCACAATGACGTTCACTCCTGCAATTTCTGATGTCGGCTGGCAATAAGAAACAGCTATTTTCTTTATTTTCACGACTGAAAGTGTTATAAAGTGTAGACCCTTAAGGGGGTCTGAAAAAAGTCAAAAGTGCTTCAGGTATTTCTCACATACAGTTATCGCATAAATTGAGAAAAAGTGGAATTTAAGAGCCTGAACAAGTCCAGATTTTATTGTCTTTGAACTCAAGATCTTGTGATTGAAAACATGTCTCCAGATTTTGGGTAGAAGGAATGTAGCAGAAACAACTTTGAGTAGGCACAGATGTGGCAGGACTGGCAGGAGTGGGATGTTTGGCAATGACACAGTCTTTGGAAAAAGGGGATTTGTTTCTCTGCCACCACTTGGATAGACTGTGGTTCGGTCGGTATGTACTTTCCTTTTCGACAAACTTGCCATTTAGAGCAATAAATCCTGAAAAGACCAGTGGCTCGGGAAACTGGGCTCAGTATCCTTCATGCTTCCACCTGCACCAGTGATTCAAATACAGGTTTGTTTCCACAGTTGTTTTTGCATTATCTGTACTTAAATGTGTTATGGAACACATAACATATTCAAACGTTTAGGTATCGTTGAAATTATGAAATAAATACAAAAGCTGTTTACATTTTTAACTGAATTTTTAACGGTCAAAGTTTATACTTTTTAATATTGGAAAATGCTTGTTTAATCGTGTTAGTGAACAATATAATAGTTTTTGCTGCTGGATTTATCAATAAGGTTTGCATCTCTAATGCTGTGCCCCTGTTCCATAAAATCCAAAATGTGTTCTGTTCTGAAGCAAAATCTCCCTGCTCAACTTTTTGGCACAAACAGTATAACAGTTTTTTACATCTACTATACAGTTCCATGAAATGAAATGCTTTTAAACAACAGTTATATATGAACTGGACATCTTACTAAAGTTTTCAAAAGCCTGACTTTAACCTAGACATCTTTGGGGGGTCGGGGGAACACAACTCTCCACTCTCCATTGACTTGTATTGAGTGAAGGGACCTCCTCGTCAACTCCGTCTGCTAGCAAACAACAGAAAAATGCCAAAAAGCCGCTGTGTGGTGATACTCGCTACCAGCAATGTAAAGAACCCATAACCACTGAAAAACAGCTTTTATGAAGACAAAAGTGGATACAGAAGTGAGGAATCAGTAGATAGAATGGGAAGACTGTGGGATCCTGACAGTAAGCTAATATGTCCGACGTTACATGGGTTGGCTTAGCTTACAGACAGATAGTTCCAGGGTGTGACGCGATGCGCTCTGTCTCCATTGGGCATCACATTAAGCAAGAGATGTAAAAATGTGTTCAAACTGCATCAAAAAACATTAACTTAGCTTCTTCATTCACAGCAACAAGAAACGCAGCCTCATCGTCTGCAAAAAAGTTGAACCTGGCATCGCAACTTTTGTTGCGATGCTGTCCAGGGTCATCTGCAAACACTGGTTGACCAATCAAATTCAATAACCCAAATGAATATCAGAGTCTGAATACTCTATTGATCCCCTCAGGGAAATTGTTCCGTTGCAGTTGCCCACAGTCAGATTTAAGGTAAAAGTAAGAGTAAGAAAAGAGCTAGTCAATAAGTATATAAAGTAACATATAGCAACATAGCTACAGTGCAAGAAATAAAAAAAGTTAAGTAGAAGTAAAGTAAGATTAGGTTAAAGTACAGTATGAACATAAATACAGTGTGACTACAAGTAGAAATCCAAGTAGAAGACATTGTTGCGTATAGCCTGTATAGCATTGTATAGCTTTTTTTATTATTAAACTCTTGATACTTTAATATTGGTGCTTCCTTTTTCCGTAAATGGATTTTTTTTTCTTCTCTCATTTACATTTGTTTTCTTTTATTTGCTGTTGTCTTATCTCTCAGCTGACTGGATTTGCAAGTATAATTCTATTATTGGAGACAATGACAATGAAGCTCTCTTGAATCATGAGCTAGTTCTACGGTTTGTCTCTCAAACACTAAGAAGGCAGAGAAAGCTGCTGCCTCTGTTTGTTTCTTTTCAGAGTTGTAAAATTGTGCCTCAAAGAAGTATAAACTGCAGTGAAATGTGTTGGTGTTTAATATCCCTTTTTAAACTGTATTTACTGGTTTGTGTTCACACCAGTGCAAGCTGTTATGGCTGTTTAATGCAGTGCCTTTGTGGGTCTGAACGCAGCCTCTCCCATAGCATTCATTGCATTCTGGATGAGGCCTAAAATGTAAATGTGAATGTGATTTACCATGGGAACTTCATAGCATTCTTCTTGTTTTGGAAGACTGTGAAAGGAACCGGACCTGAGCCAGCTGAAAAGAACAGTGAGGTCTAACAGCCCAAGGAGCGGCTGCAGTGAAGCTAAATTGAGAACGCCATATAAATCTTGGCTTTTCAGTGAGCAACATCAACACGCAACCAGACACACACACACACACACACACAGATACACACATGGACAGCAGCTCTGCAGCGACAACTGTTTACAGCTGATATGTTAATGGTTCAACTGAGGGCTGGTTTGGTGCCAGGGCGCCAACACTGGCCTCAGAAAAACTCCAGTTCTAATGAAGACGATGTCCCAAAACTCATTTACACATCGGGGGGGGGAGAAACACCGAAGGGTGTCCTGTAACTAGGATTGACCACCGAGAACCGGTTCCAACTTGGAATAGTTTCAACAACAAAAAAATTGGAATCGTTTGCAAAATTTTTGAATACCATCCTCGGTTCCAAATTGAACACGCACGGGTTTTGTAGCGGCCACTAGCGGTAATTCCAGGCGCTTCTTCTTCTTCTGTTGCAGCCATGACGCACAGTAAGCGCCGCTCTAAAGCAGTGGTTCCCAACCTGGGGTCCGGATAAGTCCAGATAAGTCTTTATCTGGTTTGAGGTTGAGGTAAAAAAAAAAATATTTGCACTAGAATATATAATGTATACAAAAGTCTGTATAAAAACTATATATTTTTGTTCTCGCTTAAACTTGTAGGCAGGTTACTTAGTAGGCCAAACCTCCGGGACCTCTTGACCTGGGACCCTGCTGTCATCAGGTCAGCTGCTAGCTGCTATCATCCTCGTTTTTCCTGCCGCCAAGGCATCACTATTTTATGAATGAAACATGGCGGAGAAACGTAAAAGTGCTGATAACTCCTCTGTATAAAAAAAGAAAGTAAGGGAAAGTTACCTCACCTTCGGTTTCGGAGGGGGGGCTCAGCTTTTCTTAGACATAAGTAGGGGGGGGCGCCAAGGAAAAAAGGTTGGGAACCACTGCTCTAAAGTGTGGCTTTATTTTACTTTGGGAAAGCCCGGTAAAACTGTAAATCACCATCGAATCAAAATAAAACGTTCCTCTTATCGTTGAAATAAGCATGTGACCCGTTTCAACTCCACCCCTCAGAGAATCGGAATCGGGAACGAGGTATCGAGTATCGGGAATTGAGTATCGGGAATCGAGAATTGGAATCGAGAATCAATAAGAAGCAGAATCGAAAGGAAAGGAAGAATCAGAATCAGAATTTAAAACGATGCACAACCCTACCTGTAACTGAACACCAGTCTGCCACATAGTCAGTGTGTGTGCAAGAACCTGTGAAAAAAATGTGTGTGTGTGTGTGTGTGTGTGTGCAGCATGTGTGAAAGAGAGAGAAGAGGGAGGCGGCAGGAGACAATGAGTGAGAGGGAGAGCAACTGTCAAATGCAAAACAGCTATCCCGCCGCTGATAGGCACCTTGAAATGTCAGGAAAGAATGTGGGAGAGTGTTGAGAGCAGCGCGCGAGTGAGAATGGAGTGGCGGTGAATAGACTCGACTAGCAGCGGAGGAGAAACGCAGCTCATCTCAGTGTGGAGCAGTGGGCGTCAGTGAGAGAGGGAGAGGCTGATGTGAGGATGGAGGAAGCTCTGGGGGGGGGGGGATTTCCTGGACTGTGATGTCACAGGGTGGGTGGAGGCCTCCACTACAAAGCTGACCCCTGACTGCCCGGGCCTTCCTGATCCTTATCATGCCAGTGGTGCTACTACAGTCTGATCCAGACAGCCTCGCATAAAGTTTGAGCTGTACTCCACAGAGGCTTTATTTGTGTCTGGGGAATATCTTTTTTTTTTTTTTTTTGGGAGGGTGGGGGGTTATTTATTTATTTGACAGGGACAATGCACAGCTCCTTAGCTGTACCCAGTGGTGTAGTCTAAGTGATTACGCAGGTATACGCACTAAGAAATCTACAGGATTTCCATATACCCACTTAAAAATGGTGCAATGATACGCAACAGCATATATTTGTGACAGAACTTTCACTTCAGATATTTGTATTCACAAATACGGGGTCGAGTAATGTGACAGCAAACTAAACTAACACTGGAGAACATGCGGAGAGCGTTTTCTCATCTTTCATCGACCCGCACCTCGCTGAGCGCAGTGCGTAGTGTGTGCGTAGCGACCGTGCCCAAATGCTCCGCCTACACTAACGCCAGCATCCTCCCTTCACCACACATTTAAGATAAATATAAGTAGCCTATTTTATTTTGTCCTCGTTGCTTTGGGGTCAACTTTTGGCCCATTCTGAGCCAGGAAAAAAAAAAAGTGGTACGGTATACCCACTACAGTACATTAGCCTACACCACTGGCTGTACCAGAGTAAACTCAACAAGCACTGCGTTGTATTTTTAGCAGAATACTGAAAGCAGCAGAAATGCAAAGCTGAGTACACATTAATATCTGTTGATTTATCGCGAGAAATATCGTTATCGTGGTATTCAACAGCGGTATCGCATACGTATGGTGCAGCCCTATTTCATACAGACCATGCATATGAGCAGCTGAGTGATAAAAAACCATGGAAGCGTCCTTGCTGTTGAGTGTGTGACCAACGTCAAAAGATAAATCCAATACTAAAACTTTCAGTGCAGCACAACATCTTGAAATAATGTGTGAAAGATCCCAGGTCATAAATGTGTGACGTTATTTTACCGTGAGAGTTTTCACGTTCTGCCAACAATGTGGGAGAGCAGAATTCACAAAGAGAGAGAAAAAAAAAAAGTGGAAAACAACCAAACTCTTAAGAGAATAAACCTAAAAAACAGGCACTGGTACTTTTGGGGCTCATTAAAAATGTTTAATGATCGTTTACACCCATCATTAACATATTTGGGAGTTTGGATCGGCAGAAGTGTGCGTTTAGAAAGTTCAAGGCCCGAGGTGAGAGCCAAAACACAAACATGCCAAACTTATCTGCCACTTGTTTATTTCCTTCCTTGTCTGGGTTTTTCCCTTCATGCCTTGCTCCGGCTCCGTCAGCAACATGCCTAACTGTAGGCCAAGGCCAAACACCCGCAGGCAGCGACCCTGTCCTCGACACCGCTGCCTAGCACATCATGCGGCTTCTTTCTTCCTCCCACTTAACCCCTCACCACACACACAAATATGCTTCCCGCAACCCCCCCCCCCCCCCACAAAAAAAATAGAAAAAACAGAAAATATGCTAGAGACATAATAAACATTGCAAGCTGGTGAGGAGATGCAAAGAAAAGGCTGAGATGTAGAACAAAAAAATTGTCCGAACGTTGAAGCCAGGCGGGCTGGAGCAATGTTGGCAATGCACCAACACACTCACACACTCACCCACACACACAGGGGTCTGCAGCAGAGCGAGGTGTCAGAGCCCGTTAGAGGCCTTTGGCTGGACACAGCTCCAGAACAAGCCGGACAAAAGCGTTGCCTGTCTCCCCTCATTAAGTGATTTAAGATCCCGTGTTCCCCAGACTCCTTTCATCGCCGTCCAAAGTGAACACGTTCAAAAAAAGCCCAACAAGACTGCCAGGACCTGCTGACATGAATGGGGTGAAGAGGGGGCAAGGAAAGCCAAGTTCATGGCGGAGGACCAGGGTCTAAAGCTGAGCTACGCTAGCCATGCCCATTAGCCTGCAAGCAGATGGAGGGCTTGAATAAAACCGGGGCTACGACGGAGGCTTGGCCCCCGGGTGGGAAACAGCGGCCACTTAATCCATTAACAGTTCTTCCTCTCCCAACAGAAGAAGCAGCGTTTTCCCATGAAGTTGAGCAGAAATGTGGCGTTTCCACATTCCTGGCTAACAAGGGCCGCGCTATCTGGGGAGGTGGGATACGACGAGAAAGACGGAGGAGATGGATGGAACATCAGAGCCGCATCCAAAATCAACCTTATGAGAGCGCCGGGTTTTGGTCGAGCCGTGTCATAATTATGAGTGATTAAAGCACACTATCGTATATCACACGGTTACCTGCTCTGAAAAGTCCATTAGTGCCTGCGGTTCGGGTTGGGGTCTGGATTTGTTAGCAGTGGGGGAATGTACCAAATGTTTTAGCAGCTGCTGCAGAACAAATCTCAATCCTTACAAGCCATTTTGGTATATTATCGGAGGCGGAAAGTTTTGCATTGTTAAAATAAGTGCAAAAATCATGTCTTTTCTGTAAGAGGATATGGGTCAGAATAAGGATGCTTCAGGACAGAACATACCAAAGGATTGGGCAGCTGCTGCAAAAACTATCTCCGTCTTATCAAATTAATCTTGTATTTTAAGAAAGGAAAAAAAACAAGTTTCTTGTCAAAAAAAAATACAAGGCAGATTGGTGCACTGGAATAAAGGAAATTCATACTTTTGTGTCGCAAATTCAGCTCAATTGTACATGGAACAAGTCTTTTACTTGTGTTAACAAAATAATGATTTTCAAGTCTTAATATAGACATAAAATAGAGATTTCTGCATCTCTGTGTGTGTCTGTGTAGGGGTGATTATGTGGCAAAAATACATGCTCAGATACACCGACACACACATATATAAACATACCGCACACAGCTTCAATTAACACCCGAAAGGCAGCAGGCTCCTCTGGGTCATTATGTCATCTGTTAGCGTTCAGAGGGAAGCTTTGCCAACGCCTCCTCAGATCAACCTGTGATCTGCCCCCTTAAGGAACGACGTTCTACAGCCGCTTTGAAAATGTGTTTGATGTCGGTCAACTCTTTGAAAGATGCGACAAGCAGAGGAGAGCCCCGAACTGTGCTGAGCATCAAGGAACCTCTAATTCTGACTGGTCTGATGCTGCACAGTAGTGCTGCATGGGAGAAATCTTTACCATATCTGTTAAAAGAAAGAGCCTAATTGGAGAGTGAGTGTGGTCTGAAGTGGACAGTATACAGAGAATGCAGAAAATGCACTATTTGGATTTGGGAGGAGGAAGAAGAAGAAAAAAAAACGATCCTCTGTGCAGCCAAGGTCCAATTAGTGTGGTATACGATGTGGGATCCAAACATTTGTTTACAAGAGGCTGCTTTTTTTCCTCATATCTCTCTCTCTCTCTCTCTCTCTCTCTCTCTCTCTCTCTCTCTCTCTCTCTCTCTCTCTCTCTCTCTCCAGGACAGGGAACCCTGGTCGGATTCCACGACGGCTCCACAACAGAGTGGGTGTGGCTACACCGCACAAACCTCGGGGCCTTTTGACATTACACTGCGCAACCATGAGGTCAGAGGAAGGCTCTTTCTTCCGAGGCACAAAGGAGTGATTTTTCACTCGCCCCGTGAGAACAGCGGCGAATAATGAACTCTCGGGCCCCTGGTATCACGTTCGGTTTCACACGCGTCAACTCCATTCTGGAGCGGAACAAAAGGGCAGTAGGAGAAACATTTGTGGGGAGGGAACAGCGTGCCCAGGGCATGCCACGCAGGGTGAGTTTGAAGCATTTTAAGGCATTTTAATGGCAATGATAGAGTTTCGTTCGGACATACAGAGAAGCATGCACAAACCAGACAGACATGTACGTGAAGGGCGTTGTTTAGGCTAGGACTGCACGATATGAGGAAAATATCTAATTGCGATTATTTTGACTGATATTGCGATTGCGATATGATTCGTGATATTGGAGGGAATGATAATTTTGTATCATTCTTATTTTCATTGAAAAATATTATGTGATTTATGCAAGGACCTGTATCAACAAAAAAAATCTTTAGTCTGTAGGACACAATTAGTTGGCTGGGATGTCTGCAGAACCACAGTACTTAATTCATAATGGTTTGACAAATATTTTGCCTTTAACAAATATTGCGCCCCCCCCACCCACTCAAAATTAGCAATAAATTCCCGATTTTTTTTAATCTTAGAAAATAAAGGTGGGAAATAACGTGTTCTACCTAAAGACTGAACATAAAGAACACAACAATTATTGACCAACTGAAAGCGACAATTAACTAGAAAGCAGCGATCGAAGCTGCACAAACATTTGGGCTACGCAGACTGCAAACAGGCCAGCTTTGTTTAATCAGCCGGATAGAATGTTAGCTATGTTAGCGTATTTGCTTCATGTTAGACTGCTGCTGTATTAGTGGAGGAAACCTGCACCGACTGGACAAAAAGCCACTTACACCCACTAACATCTGGCTTTTATCTTTAGTGGGAAAGGTTACAATTGGTTGTTCATTCCTGAGACAATTGAGTCTGCAGTAAACGCGGGTACTTCGCCTTTGTCTGTAACTTCCGCGTCTCCTTTTGTTATGTTGACCACAAATTCCGTCGGCCTCTGCCCAAGCAGTGCTCAAACATGATTTCAAATTAGTCAGCACAGAGTTTAAAATACAGATAACAGACATTAAAAAAAGAAGTAAACACTAACATGTTCACTGGGCTCAATGCTGCTTTCTACAGTTTACCAACCCTGTTTTCCGGCACGTTTGTGCCATCGAACGTAACACAACCATAAGAAAAGAAAAAACGAAAGGCACACTCGTCTACTGTACTGGCCATGGGGAAGAAGTCTATCGCCCATGTTTAGCAGGTTTTGCCGCATTTAAAAAAAAACCTGCATATGCGCTAAATTTGGTAGAAAAGGGTACAAGATAGTAGTCTTTTGACACGTGACATTTTCAGCCAAATTGATGACACTGACCAATCATATAGCACACCTGGCATGTATTAGCCTACCTGTTACTCCTGACTACCTGCTTTTGGTAATGGTTTCAAAGTGAAACTGAAAGCTATAATATGCCTCTGTCTGTTTATGGAGTAACTCTACTCTTACATACATTCTAAATGTCAGTGGATCTTTTAGGACTTTCGGTGTCTAAGTGAAACAATATTCCACATACTTTAGCCACTATGTTGAATCGCTTCTATTCGATTTCGGTTCCTTTTAGTCTTTCCCTACTGCAGCTAATTAAACCCGCACTCCTTAGACATTTATTATAGATGATAGATTATTATAGAGTGCAGAGTCCTTGCTGTGGAGGTGGGCGTGGTTTGCAATCAGCTGCAGTGGAGACAGGTGTGGGGATAGCTCATGAGAGCAGTGCCAGGTGAGTTAATTGACACAGCTGGTGCTCGTTGGCCTAATTACACTGTGCACTTAGATGCAGTAGTGTGCTGGACTTTAGACATCACAGACAGAAGGAAGCTGTGCTGTGAGACAGTGGTTCCCAACCTTTTCAGTCTAATATAGCGCCACAACCCAGTCAGATGATGACTGACACGATTCCCAATGTGTTCCAAATGTATTTAACACCATTCATTATATACAAGTGGATACTTTATAATTATTTCATGCAACTGAACTGTCAACAATAAGGTTGGTATGATCAGCAATTGTACTACTACAACCCTTCTAGGTACTACTGCTTGAAGTGTAGATGAATTCAACCATTTATCCATCAACGTTTCCTCTAACGCTATACTGGTAGTTTCTGTCTCCCCCATGAGGAACTTGCATCCACGTGATACAAGCCTTCTGTGATTTTGCACCCCCCCCTCCAAAGAGTTGCTAGTAGCCAAGGAGGACACGGAGGGTTAAAAAAAAAAAATCTTGGATTCGGGCGCCAGGATAGCTCAGTTGGTAGAGCGGGCGCCCATATAAAGAGGTTTACTCCTTGACGCAGACAGCCCAGGTTCGACTCCGACCTGCTGCCCTTTGCTGCATGTCATTCCCCCTTCTCTCCCCTTTCATGTCTTCAGCTGTCCTGTCAAATAAAGGCCTAAAATGCCTAAAAATAATCTTTAAAAAAAATTTAAAAACATGGACTCTTCAGAAGAGGTAATTATATTCACTAATTTTCTGCGCGCGAAAGTCGCCGGACGACACCAGTTTCTGAACAAAGCCATACTGAGAAATGCAGAGAGTTGTGTGGAGCTGATAGTCTTAATTAGCTTTGTATCAACTCATTTGGCAATGGCTTGAATGTAACGGACGTTCATTAATATCAAAAAGTTATGCGCTACATTTTTAAGCCATTAGCCTACTTTTAGCAACTGTTAGCTGACTATTTCAACTGTTAGCTGATTATATCAACTGTTAGCTCACTATTTCAACTGTTAGCTCACTATTTCAACCATTAGCTAACTATTTCAATTGTTAGCTAACTATTTCAATTTTGCTATTTTAAGTGTTTCTCCATTACTTTTAGCTAATCATTCGAACTGTTTAGTCATTACTTTTAGCTAGTTATTTCTTCCATTTGCTACTTGTTACTATAAGTTGACTTAATGATAATATGTGGATATATTCTTCCAATCAAATCATAATTTCTATTATTATTTTTTAAAGTTGAGCTACACGTACACATACCCCTGGTTGGGAATCAGTGCTGTGAGATATTGTTTACTTGAACTGTGTTAAATGCTCTGAGCCACTGGATTGCACGCGAGAGAGAATGCGCATACTCAGAAAGTTTGTGA
The DNA here is from genome assembly GCF_008315115.2 of Sander lucioperca. Taxonomy (NCBI): domain Eukaryota; kingdom Metazoa; phylum Chordata; class Actinopteri; order Perciformes; family Percidae; genus Sander; species Sander lucioperca. The sequence goes on along the minus strand of NC_050186.1, from coordinate 26,763,897 downwards.
ATTTATGTTTGTGTATGTGTGTGAGCAGTTGTAAAATAAATACTGTTATTAGTGAATGGTCTGTAGTGGCTCTGATTTGTGCTAAGGATGACCCACAGTGGCAGCGAGACTTGCTACGCTCGCCTGCTCAGATCGTGTAGATGTGACAAACTGTCTCAATGTGAAGGCAGATGCTTCCGAGATATAACATATCCTCCTGGATACACATTTCATCATTGGGGCAGGGATTTATTGCGCTCAAGACACGGCTGGCACTAAAAGCGGCGACTTTTCTAGTTCTAAGGCATTCTATAACCAGCACCAGCACTGAGCCACCCCACTCTGTGTCATCTGCTCTGCTCAACTATAAAGCATTTGGGAAAGGCCAGACGGATTAGGCTGCAGTTACTCTGACATGAAAAGCTGCACTTAATTCAAAAGCTCTCATGGTTGATTAATCACAAATTATGATCAAACAGCTGACTTACAGGATAAACATATGACACCCTGCTCACAAGTCTGCATCAGTGTGTGTGTTTGTGAAGATATGCGTGGCCTGTGTGTTTGTAAAGTAAAAGTGTGTGTGTGTGTGTGCGCATTCACACTGTCTCCCCAAAGTCTGCAGACTCATTTTCCACAGCAGATTAAATGTGTGTCTGCACCCACAGAGCACACCGCCAAATTAAAGTCCCCAATGCGCTGACATTCATCTGTGCAGCATGTGAACTTTTTTATGTACGGGATCGCAACCAAAAAAAGCAAAAATGGTCCTCGTTTACAACACAGGTCCAAATTCTGAAGGAAGACTTGAAGCTGGAACGATTAGTCGACTTATCGATTAGTCGATCTCTACAAAAATATAATCACCAACTATTTTGATAATAAATGAATCGTCAAAGTAATAATTTCATGCAAAAATGGCAGAAAATGCTGTTTTCAGCCTCTCCAATATGGAGGTTTCCTGCTCTTCATTTTTATATCATATTAAACGGAATATCTTTGGGTTTTGGATAAAAAAACTAAACATTTAAAAACACCACTTTTGGACTTTTGAGGAAAGTGGGATAGACATTTTTTGACTATTTTCTGACATTTGATAGACCAAACGATTAATCGATGAAACGAGAAAATAATCGGCAGATTATGGACAACGAAAATAACCGTTAGTTGCAGCCCTACTTGAAGCATTAGTGTTGTCTGGAGGCCGAACGCCAGCTTGTTGTATGTTGCACACACGGAGGAATGGAGGAAGTGACTTCCGCTCAAACCTGGCAGAGAGTGAAGGAGTCAGCTGAGGTGGATTTTTTTGATGGAGTAGAACAAAACTGTGAAGTCTGAGAAGCTTTAATCGCCCTCATCATATGTGATAGCTTAGCGGTAGGAGTCAGCAGCTGGATGAAAAACATCTGGACCCCGGGATTAGCCGAGCCGAATCAATACGCAGCTCATGGCAACAGGGGCAGTGTGCAGAAAACTTGGAGCGTTTCTTAGTTGTTTGTCATTAATAAAATATCTAAAGATAATAATCTGAAAGGTGTATGTCTTGATGGAGCTTATGGTGATTAGTGCACTAGCTTGGCAGACATTTTGTAATTTGGGGGTGCTACAGCAAATTTTGAGTATGCTCTCCTGCATGTCCGGATTTCTGGGGCTATACAAATTTGGTTTTATACAAAACATTTTGGGAACTAACAAATACATATTGGTTGAAAACAATGAGTGGGAGTCTGCGTTGCCATAACGCATTTATTTTATGAAAATTATATATATATACTGTTGCCGTTGTATAGTGAAAACCAATGTCCAAAAATGTAGTTTTTTCAGGAAATGAAAAAATGGCTAATTTGAAAACTATGTACTGAGCTATTCACCTTAAAATCGTTTCAATATTTGTAAAAAGCCACAGACGGACGTAAATTGTGACCAATAACATTCATCTATGAAAGAGAATTAAAACGACAAAATATTTCGATAGGTTTCTGCCCGACAGCGACGATATATATATTTTAAGTGGATTTTGTGGTGCTATGACAAATTTGGTGACTATCACATATACATTTTTTAGGACACTACACCAAATCTGTAGTATTTGTGTACACTAAAACATATTTTTTCAATCATGACAAGAAGCTTCTGAGTAAAGTTTAGATTCTCTGCCCGAGCCCAAGCCCGGCCCGACCCGACCCTCGGCCCTTGATCAAGCATTTGTGTTTTTTTAATCATTAATTTATTAGCCTTATTCGGTGGGGAGAAAGCTATGCCTCTCCAGCTCGGAATTGTAGTTGAGAACGTCAGTTATAACGGCCTACTTATTAAAAAAATGTCGGGTTTAAATCGGGCTCGGGCTCATAATTACAGTTAATGTGTCGGGCCGGGCCGGGCTCGGACGCAACGTGCACGGGCTCGGGTAGGGTCGGGCTTGATTTTTTGGGCCCGATCTAAGCTCTACTTCTGAGTGCCCTACATACAAGTTTTGCAAATATATTCTGACACTGTAAAAAAATGTTGGGATTATCACACATAACAAATTGTAGGGCCACTACACTGGATTTTAGTATCTGTTTGCACCATAGTATATTTTAGGATACATTTTACAGCCCTATAACACATTTTGGGATCATAACAAATACATGTTAGATTTACTGAACCAAATTTGGGGATCCTGTGAAAACTAATTTCACAGTTCTCACAAATTACACATTTTTGGGACAGTACAGCAAATTTTGGGGATATAAACATGCACTATGACCATGATAAGACATGTATTTGGGCCCTGTATGCACATTTTGTAATTCTTACAAATGTTGAGGCTGCTTCTCTAAATGTCGGGATTCTGGTACTGTAACAAATTTTGTGATTATCTTAAATTACACCATTTTAAGACACTCTAGCAAATATAGGTGATTTGCATGAACTATAGCAATCACGTTTTTAATAATGGCCGTGTAACAAATGCGTCGTATATAACAGATTTGGGGTTTTTTGCACTGCATTTACAAAGTCTGATGCTTTTAGTTTTAAGATGATGCCAAATAACGAACAATTTGGTATCACTAAACCACATTTGGGCAATTTATGAGTATCATGACATTTTGGCTTTTGGACAGCAAACTCTAAAGACGGTATAAAAACATTGGTATTAAAATAAATAAAAAAAGGGTTCAGGAGGGGGGACACAATAATAGAATTTGAGATATTGTGCTGTGGTGTGTACAACAAATTTGAGCATGTACACGAATACCAATTTTGGGGGGGTTTATATACGCTAAAACCAAATCTGAAATTGTATAGTTAACAGCCAGTTGTTTTTTATTTTTACATAGTTGTATATATTAGTCATTTCTTTAATAAGGAAACTGTACAGAACATGTAGTGCTCAATCTTTACAGATTTTTAACTCGGAGTGATTTGAATTGTCACAAGTTTGAGGTAATTGTTGGGGGACAAAAAAGCTGGGAGCTGAAAGGAAAAGACAGAGAGAGAAAAAGATAATGAGGAAGCAAGGAAGAAAGAAAGCAAACTCAGCTCCCTGTAACCTTCAGTAACATTTATACTGTGGCGGACACAACTGTGTGTGTGTGTGTGTGTGTGTGTGTGTGTGTGTGTGTGTGTGTGTGTGTGTGTGTGTGTGTTCTTGTTTAACTATATTCGTGGGGTCCCAAAACTGGGAATACAGTATACTTGTGGGGTCCGGACAGCTTTGTGGGGCCAAAATGCTGGACCCCACAACTTTAAAGGGCTGGTTGAGGGTTAAGACTTGGTTTTAGGATTAGGGATAGAATTAGGTTATGGTTAGGGTGAGGGTAAGGGTTAAGGTTAGGCATTTAGTTGTGATGGTTAAGGTTAGGGTAAGGGGCTAGGGAATGCATTATGTCAATGACGGGTCCCCACAAAGATAGTGAAACACTGTGTGTGTGTGTGTGTGTGTGTGTGTGTGTCCGTCCTTGCCATGACGAATAGACACTATACAGATAGTGATTATCTCAGATAGTTGTTGGCATTTGAGTCTGCATCCCCCAGAAAGCAGCAGGCTGCTGCAGCACGAGTTCAGCATGCTGCATTAAGAAGAGCGTCGCTCCCTTCAGGCAGCAAGGAATTTTGGGTTATTTCTACCCTGGTGTATCTGGCACAGTTTTGGTTATCCGTGGCTCGACCGACGGGCCAATGAAAGCACAGTTGCCTGCCTCCACAGCTCATTGGCTGCCGCAGGCTTACGGGTTAATCCTGATTGGTGACTTTGTGAGAGGACACACCCCTGGTATTCTTTTTTTCTTCTTCTTCTTTTTTTTGGGAGGGGGGGGGGGGCTGGAACACATTTTGCAGATTTATCCATTTCCACTGTAGTGTGGAGGATGTGTAACCTAATTTTGGAACATTTTAGGCTCCCAATGTCAGAGACTTGATATCACCAAATGTAAAATAAAATAAAAAAACTCAGCTGGGGCTTCAGCCTCCACACAGTTGCTCCTCAAACTCTTAATTCAACACAGGGAATATGTATTTAAAATATTGTAATCATCTCGACACAGAGTCTTCACTGTTTTTTGAAATACTCAGAAAATAATGTGAAAAATAAAAAGAAAAAAAGAAAAATAAAATAAAAAAGTGTGTCAAACACTCCACTGCTGGGTTGCTGGGCAAATTTTTCGAAGGGGCCTGCCTCCATACAGGAGTGGCTTGGTGGATGGTAAATGTGTGTGACGTGTTTCTCTAACCCCCCCGTGTATCGCGTGTCTAGACCTCACCACCACCGCCACCACTTCTTCTTCTTCTTCTTCTTCTTCTGGAAGAACCTTGTGACCCAGATGAGCAGTCACGGGATTTCAACATACACACTTCAGGCCCATTTGTTTCTTCTTCTCCTTCGATCAATTCTCCCCCCCCCCCTTTTTATTGCAGTCCGTAACCACACACGCTCAGACCAGTCAAACTGAGGGGAAGTGACAGACGTAGAACTCAGCGCCAGCGACACATGGCTGCATCAACGCAACCACGCAAACCAACCAGCTCGCTTTTCAATTAGTGCCTTTTTTCCCCCCAAAGTTGTTTAACACCACTCATAGGACTAAATATCGCATGAATTTCCAGAACTATAGCTACAACCATGCAAAAAATCCCAAATCAAATGAAAACGAATGTAATCAATACATTTATCTTGATTTTTTTAATTTATTTTTTTATTTTTAAGTAAATTTATCGTTTATTACATGCAAAAATGTGGTTGAATTAATACCTTCTGTCAGTTTTAACACAGTATGTAAGAATTCAATTACTTTAGGTTGAACTGTGATGTCACATTACACACTGGAGACGTACAATATGACATATTTGGGCAAATGCATCTATGCAGATACAAACTATACACGTTGTGAAAGTAAATTGTATGATTTTGATGTATTTTCATTTCAAAGAACAGTACGATCTATAATTATGTTTATGCCAAAATAAAAATTTTGTTTTAAACAAATTCTACGTTCAAGATTTATTTATATTATATTTATTTTATTTATTTATTTATATTTATTAATTATATTTAGTATGTAGCTATGAATACATAGGCTATCGTGAGAAATAATGTGTAAGCCATGACATATGAATAATCATAATAGCTGTGTAGATGCAGGCAAAGATAATCTGATAATACTAATAAAAAGGCATCCTTAACATTTAAATATTTAGCTATGAATAAAAAAAAAGACAACATCTTGCATCTGAATGTGTTCTCCCTGTCATGTAGATATTATTCTAACAGCTGCCATAAAATCACACCACAGACAGTATCACAGAGATTCCAAAGTTGCAGTTAAAAAAACAAAGCCGAAAAACTCCATTAACAAAAATACAAAAAATAAATAATTTGTGAACTTTTGGTGACCACGCACAAAAGTCCACTAAAAAGTGACTAGTCAGCTCCATCAGAGACAGAAATATGAGCACGGAGCTATAAAGACTTCTGATGGAAACCTGAGCAGCCGGCCAACTCAGGAAACAAATAAAACTCCTTCATGAGCCGAGTTTTATGATCTTAATATAGGCACCGTGGCGGTCCAGTGGCCTCTAAGTGGTCCGCTGGACAGTTCTGGGTTTCAGACAGTAGCACACTGAACTCTGGGTAATTAAAAGAACACGCTCACTGCCCGTGAAATTACAATAAATTCCCCATTAGCTGGGTCGAATGCACATTTTGAATATTAGGACAGAATATAAAACTAATGGATACACAACAAACACTGTATGTAGGAATCATTAGCTCTGTGTAGTAATAATAATAATAATAATAATAATAATAATAATAGGAGACCAAATGTAATTGGAGGTGTGCTGATTACTGTGCAAAAAAACTCCCATTTTTCCAATTCACTTAATTCCAGAAGCATATTTCATTAAAAAAAAAATGCTAATCTGCTAATGAGGTTAAAAATGGTTCCAGCTGAAATTAGGGTTTTATCTTAGTGTTAATTCTGTGTTATTCCACAATACTGACTTTTTCGTTTTATAGAAAATCCAAAAATAAAGTGCTTCTGCTAAAAACAAGTGCCATCATTTCACCACCACTGGCTGTTTGGAAGTAGCTTTTGTGTTTTGCAGTGCTCTTTGTGTTTGTAAGTCATAACAACTTCATATTACTATGACGTGATCAATTCAGTGCCAGAGTAAAGTGAGGATTTTCTCACTTTATGAAGTACTAATCAATGACATTTGTTTGTTTTTAATTTTCTTTTCACTCTTTTGACTTATCTTCCTATTCTTAGACAAAATCACTCATATATCTATTGTTTGCAGTGATTCCATATTTTGTATAACCCTAACCCCTAACCCTAAACCCTAACCCTTTTCTAACCCTAATAATTTTTTTCCCCTGACATTATTAATTTCAGGCATTCTTTTTTTTTTTTTTACTTTATTCATGACATTGAATCAGAGTGAAACTCTGGGCGAGGTTGGTTGCCGGCTGAAACCCATCTCCTGTGTTTTTGGGATTTGTTCCAGTCTCTTTGAAGCGGGACGGGGATGGGTCGCCTTTTGTGAATCAGACAAAACAAGCTCGTTGGGCCATTAGTTTCTCTTTTGTAGGTGCTCGTCTAGGTGCGATATCCACCCTGTCGTCGCTGATAGTACAGGGACAAAGAAAGAAAAAACAAAGAAAGAAAGCCTTCTGAGGCCCAAAAAAAGCACCCCCCCGAGGTAATTTACAACATTCCTTTCCAGTTTAAAGGAATCTCCAGTAAAATGTGATTATCTCAATAATACATCCCAATCAGATTTAAAACCACAAATCATATCTGGCCTCTGAAACATCTGAAACAAACGTCTGAAATGTAAGATCTCAGGGCTGGGGAGTATAATTTCATAGTACTGAGAACAGTATTTCATTCTTCATGACTAGGGGCTGCACAATATATCGTTGTTTTTTTTACCGCTATCACGATATCGACATCGCGAAAGACATTTCGAGATTTTTTGTGTTGGTTGAAAGAAAATATCAGCAGAAAACTGCACTTTAAAATCTAACTGTCATTCTCTCAGTCTCTCTTACTGTTAGCTTTATTTACGTATAGGGGGAATATCTTTTGTAACCTAAACCTGTAGAAATAACCTGGTTTTTGTCTTGTAAAGCAAAACTAGGCTAAAAAACAAACAAAGACAATCTCATAGTCCTGTTAAGTTATTTTTTAACACTAGGGCTGCACAATATCTTGTTTTTTTTTATCGTCATCGAGATCAATTGCATCAACTGCCGCAATAAACACATCGCATAAGGCTGTGACATTTTGCGACTTTTTGCAATTTTATTTGTGTTATTTGAAAAGGACATATCAGTCGAAAACTGCACATTAAAATGCAACTGCCATTCCTTTTTTAGTTTAGTCTTTTATTGTTAATTCAACATTCAGTTTGTTCAATAAAATGTTGGACAGGATTTGCTTTCTTTCTTTTTTTTTATTCCACAAACAATTTGTCGTATTTTAGCAGAATACTGCAAGAAGCAGAAATCCAGAACTGAGTACACTTATTTGTCACAAGTTATATCATTATCGCCAAATCGCATATTTTTCCTCACAGTGTGCGGCCCTTGCCATAACCTGTAAGTGCTTACTGGAATAAAAGTGAAGTTAAAAAAAAATTAAAATGAAAAAATAAAAACCCACAAATCATAAAGGAACAGAAGCCGATGAGAGCTCCTAGAAGTCTCTTGCCCGGTTCATGGGAACGTAGTACTCCACTCCAAGGAGACACATCTGATTGGGCGGGGAAGAGGAGCGCTGCGATTGGCTGAAGGAGCGCTGACATATTCTGTGTCTTGTCATCGCTGGGACCTGTTCTCCGCCAGATGCCCTCCTCTCGTCCCCTGCAATGTTTGCAGCCCCACGCACGCGATCCCTCGCTCCGCTCGGCTGCACCCTCTCATCGCATTACTTCTGCTATTCTAACTCCTCCATCAATTATGCACTAGAATAACTCTGCCCCCCCCCTCCCCCCGATTGGAGCCAAGACATAAAAGAGGATCATCAGCGCTATAGCGCTGGCAGCGTCTGCCCGTGCAGCGTGTTCCCGCCGTGCTGCAGTGATACGCTGGAGCCAAGGTGCCAGCTCCTATAGGACGCCACGCACAAACTAACACATCACAGCATGGACCGCCATCAATGTGTTAGTAGGTCAATCAGAGCTCAGTAGGCTAAGCCATGAAACATTATTTAAGGATGATCAACTCCTATTTCAGAATCGATAATCGTTATCTTTTTTGAAAGATGAATTTTTGGGGCATTTTCTGCCTTTAATCACTGGGACAGCTTAGATATGAAAGGGGGGAGGGGGGGAAGACGTGCAGGACATTGCCGCAGGTCGGATTCGAACCGTGGGCCTCTGCGTCGAGGAATAAACCCTCTGCCATGTGCTCTACTAACTTGGCTTCCCCGGGTGCCCAAGATCAATAACCTTGGCACCCAATTTGAGTTATTAAACTTGTTCTGGGGTAATTGTTTTTTTTATGGATTTGTTCACCACAAACGGCTGTCTGCCGTCGCACTCGTTATCTCAAACATCTTTCAAGCATCAAACCGACATCCGAGCTAAGACCAAAGAGCAACACAGCAACTTCTGAACTGAGGTGAATTAAAAAGCCAATGTAGCTTCAACAACCTGCACAAGTCTAGTCTTTTTGACTAGTTTGAAGATTAGGGCTGCAACTGGATCGATGGATGGATGGATAGATGGATGGATACTTTATTCATCCCGATTATTTGCATTGTCGATTAATCTGTCAATTATTTTCTCGATTAATCGATTAGTCGTTTGGTCTGTAAAATGTCAGAAAATGGTGACGATCAGTGTTTCCCAAAGGCCAAGATGACGTCCTCAAATGTCTTGTTTTGTCCACAACTCAAAGATATTCACAGAGGAGAGAAGAAACTAGAAAATATTCACATTGAGGAAGCTGGAATCACAGAATCTTTACTTGTTTTACGACTCAAACTGATAAATCGATCATCAAAGTAGTTTGGCAATTGATTTATCAGTTGACAACTAATCAATTCGTCTTTGCAGCTCCATTTAAGATGAGATGATGTTTTGTCGTGGCCGGATTTCATATAGCAGTTTCAGGAAAATCAAGTCATTTTGTCTTCCTCACTGCTTGATTAGTTTTGTTTCAAACTAGCAAATACCTGTAGAAAGTCCCCAATATTTTAGCTTGTTTGTGGCAGTGCTGCTTCTCACTTCTCACACTCAAGTTCAGCCTTTATCCATCTGCTCATACAATGTCAATAGATGAAAAAAAGGCCACAAAGTTCAGACGATAATTTCCATCCCGCAAAACAAAAATCATTTTTCCTGAAAAAACAAAGACATTTTCTTCACACAGGGGAAGCTGTCTGTCTGCACAGAAAGAATACGTTTTACAATTCCAATAGAAACCAATAACAAGAACTTCCAAGGAACAATATTTTCTGGAAATGAATGTCTGTCATATTTCAGGCAAATTTGTGATTTGTGATAGTGGGCTATGTAAATGAAATTTGGAGTTGACTTAAAACTAGACAAGAAAAGGGAAAAAAAGCATGACACTGCACTAGAATCAAGATTCAAAAAATATTTGAACTTCACATGGATATTTTCCAGTTTTTAGGAAGATCCGACTTTAATAACTCGTTAACAGGCATAAATGACTTCCTATGGAGTCATGTATGTCTGTCTGTATAAGGTGGGGATTTTTTTTCTTTGCAGTAGTTGAGCGTCGGATCAGGGAATGCTCAAGTGACATCCCAGGATTCGTAACCTACTTTTTTTTATTCCTTGAAACAAAATGGAGCCGAATTTTGGAAAATGGCTGCCTTGTGCTCCCCGCACCAACGCAGCAGCAGCAGCAGCACATTGAAAAGAGGAAGGCGAAGAGGAGGAGAAGTCAGCCACGTCCTCATGGAAAGTGTAGCTACACATGTTGGCAGTCTGAGATTTCAATTAATGACCCTGCAACTCAAGTTGTGCGATGATAAAATACCAACAACAAAAAAAAACTATTTAATCGCAGTCATTCATCATCAAGGCAACGCCAGGCCAGGAAAAGATTAGTTATAAAAATAAAAAGGAAACATAAAATAAAAGCCCGACATAACGTCGACCCCTGTATTAAAGTGGTGGCGGTCCTGACCTGGATTTCTCCAGGTTGCGTGTCAAGGTTTGTCCAGGCTCTATATCGTGTGATCACACAACAGCTTTTTGAATATTTCATGGATTCCCAGAGCACCAAGTGTGCTGAAATCCAACAGGAGGAAACACTTTGAGTCCCAACGGACCGGAGAGCCACACGAAAGGGTCCCGCAAAGTCACGGCAAGTTCATGCAACAACTGTTCTTCACACGCAGACACAATCATGACAATTTCCCCCCCTTTCCTTAGTCTGCACCGCGGGTGGCTGAAAAACGGAGAAAACAAGCTGAAACTTTCTCCTCTGTTGCGGTTCAGCTCCAAACCATCAACAGATCAGTGGTGGAATGTCACTAAGTACGTTTACTCAAGTACTGTACTTGAGTACAAATGTTGAGGTACTCGTACTTTACTTGAGACTTTTCTTTTCATGGCACTTTCTACTTCTACTCCGCTACATTTCAGAGAGAAATATTGTACTTTTTACTCCACTACATTCACCTGACAGCTTTAAGTTACTAGTTACTTTACACAAAACACATGTAGTTTATAAAATATGTTTTATCATAAATTAAACTACCCAATGATATAACGGCCTACAAGTCCAGCTGAAATTATCAGAACATTAAACACACAACTGTTTGGATCGTTTCCAGTTTATAAAATGTGAGGATTTTTCTGCATTGAGTACTTTTACTTTTTATACTTTAAGTACATGTTCCTGATGATACTTACGTACTTTTACTTAAGTAACATTTTCAATGCAGGACTTTTACTTGTAACTGGGGAATCGACCGATACTGGTTTTTCAAAGCCGATACCGATACCGATTATTAATGGAACCGATAACCGATATTTGGAACCGATATGCATTTACAGCGAAGATGAAAATCTTTAAGTCAAAATCAAGTTTTTGGGATGTTACAAAAATCCAACACAAAACTTAGTTTAAATGCTTTAAGCAATTATTTAATACATTAAAAACTTTCAACATAATATCCAGTAACAGAGAATCAGATAGCGTTGTGGGCGGGACATTAAGTCAGACTCAGTGGTGAGTGGAGCCGAAGCAGAGGGACAGACACAGAGCTGGAGCCGAGCCAAAGTAGACCACTTTTGAATTCATTAACTTTATCGGTTATCAGGCACATAAAACGCAGATACAATCTGCAAACTGGCAAAAAAAAAAAAAGAACGGCCCCAATAATCGGCCAGGGCCGATAATCGGTCTGTACCTATTTGTAACACAGTATTTTTACAGTGTGGTATTAAGTACTTTTAAGTGAAGGATCTGAATACCTCTTCCACCGCTGCATCAGATAAAACCCTCTTACCCCAAATGATTCCAGGAGACATTTGAACCGGAGAAACGTAAGCAATTACACCGCAGCGCCGTCTCCCACAAAAACATATTTTTGCCTCATCAGAGATGTTTTGGGTTTGCCTGCGTGGCCGAAAGACAAACTAGCCTATATCGTACTTGCCGGCACTGTGAATCTCACACGATTCACACACAAACATCGACAGGAAGAGCAATGCACTCACACGGCAGCTTTGTCTTAATTTCTTCCAAGATACACAAAGAGCTAAGCAAGAGTCAGCAGCCATTTAAAATCAGGAAATATGGCCCTGATGAAGAGGAAAACATACTCTTTAGTTTCAGGCATCCCTCCAGAGGCCGCGGTGACCCAAATACACTTCCAGAAACATTTACTCCGAGGTTTGGCCCCCGCTGTCAAAAATCATCACACTCTGAGCCAATTGACATTTCAGCTGTAATCATATATGATTTCAATCTACAGACGTGCCAATGTTCCTATTGCCTCCATTTGTCTTGAAGCAGAAGAGACAGCGAAGCCTTCCCCGTACTGACATCACAGCTAACGAGTCAAAAACCACAGACTTTTAACAGTTTGGAGTCCAAAGTGAAGCTGAATAATCCAACAAAGAGAGGTATTCACCTACATACAATAATCCAAACATGCAAAAGAAAACACTGCCGACTTCTTTCACTGGGTGCTGTTGAATCTAGAGCTGCAAAGATTATTCGATAAGTTGTCGTATTAAATTAATCGGCCACTTTTTTCATTTTTTCTTCATTTCATGTTTATTTGAATAGGGAGAGATGCTTAGACATAAACATTTGTGCAACACATCTCCAATGCACAGCATCGCAGCATGTATAGCTATTGCTAGTTCCCAATGCCCGATGATAATTCATTAATGGATTTGGGTCCTTTCTTATGAAAAAAAAAAAGTCCAAAATCTTTGATTCCGGCTTCTTAAATGTGAATATTTTCTAGTTTCTTCGCTCCTCTGTGACAGTAAACTGGATCTATTTGAGCTGTGGACAAAACAAGACATTTAAGGGCATTTCATCTTGGGCTTTGGGAAACACTGGTCGACATTTTTCATAATTTTCTGACATTTTCTAGACCACAACAACTAAACCATTAATCCAGAAAATAATCAACAGAATTCGACAATAAAACAGCCGTTAGTTGCAGCTGTCTAGTTAAATCCACTCATCCTTTATATTGATTCTACTTTTAGAATGGAGTAGAAAATGCACCTTTTAACAGCTCCACTGCGAAAAATCTCCCTATTATCAAGTCATGTTGTCTATTATGACTCCTTAAAGTCTGGTGGAAAGATAAACCAGTGAGTGTAACATTATTCCAGCCTGTTTCCAATACAAATAAACTTGTTTTAAGACTTTTTCTAGTAAGAAAAAACATAGGATAAGGCCAACAGTTGCACTAGAATGAAGCCAAAATGTAGAAAATGCTTAAAACCAAGTCAAAATAATCTAAGACTTTGTGTTGACATTATTCCAGCCTGTCACTCATACAAAGCAACTTGTTTAAAGACATTTCTGGAAGAAAAAACATCAAGTAAGGCCAATTGTCACACTAGAATCAAGACAAAATGTAGAAAATGATTGAAACAAAGACTTCTACAGCCGATAATACAAAGAGATTTATTGGTCAATTTTTTTCAGTGCAGCTGTAGCGTTCTCTGTCAAACTTTCACTGTTTTTTATTTTTCTAGTTTCCTAACAAAAAAACTCCTGTTTCACTATTTTTGGGTGTTTGAGGAGTCTACAGAGGGGCTGTAGCATTGGCCAAGCAGCCGCCCTGCACTCTTTGTGATACTGTGTGCTGCCCTACAAACCAGCAGCAGCCTTGCCCTGTCTGTTAGCAGCTTAGTGGCTCTTTAGGAGCTTTTTTAGAGGCCGTTTTCCGAAGCTTTACTGCAGTCATTAGGAGCTAAGGCTGATTAATGTGAATGGTCAGGCAGGGCCTGGCTTTCTGAGGGGAGAACACAGAGGGGTGAAGGGTCCCACAGGAAGTGTTTTGTGTCTCCACACAAAGGGAGGGCTGACCTCTTAAGCCCCTTAGAGCCTCTTTGCTAATACCCTCACCGGTGCCTACAAAGACACGGGGGATGCCATTTCACCACTCACATTTAAACAGCATACACACACACACACACACACAAACACAAAAAGATTCAAACGGCAGAAAAGTGAACCTCTGTGCAGCGAAGTGAGACTGAGATTAGGCCTGGAGAGCTCCACCCCCCCACCCCCCCCAACTAATCCATTGACTGTCATGCATATAAAACTCAGGATGGCAAGCTCACACAGTATCTGATCAGGACACTATCAATCTCATCAAGTCATACAAGTTTAGTTTTCTTCAACAAGTGCAAATAATCTGCTAATTTAGAAAGATTATCTTAAACTGTTTCCACCTGTCTAAATTTGTTTCCACCTGTCTAATAGGTTTGGTGATTTTTTTTTTTTCTTCACATTCAAGTCACAATTTCCCTTCTTTCAAGATAATAACAGGATCAATTCTGGATCCATTCTTGAAACAGGTTTATTATTGTATATGAAAAACAGGTTGGAATAATCATACCGCTGACAGCTTTTCTTCAGGTTTTCTAGATCAAGAAACATTCTAATGTTTGAATTCTTTTTCACTTTTGAGTGGAATTCAGTCAGATTCAAGTTGGTTTTTTTCTTGATTCCAGTGCAGCAATTTGACTTGTTCTGTCTTCTTTCAAGATAATGACAATCAATTCTAGAACAATCTTGTAACAAGTGGACTTCTGTTGGACAGAAGTCATCCGGCTTCACCGGTAGATTTGCTTTTACATATTTTAAGTAAAGATTTCTAAAATAAAGTGTGATTTTTTTTAAATTGAATTTAAAGCTGTGATCTCTCGTATTCTTTCTATTTTTTTCTATCAAGATAACAACAAACAAAAAAGTTCTAAAAATATTCTTGAAGTAGTTGATTTGAAATGAAAACATTTAAGTTATCATGCTGCACTGACAGACTTTTTCGCTTCTGCTAAATGGAATTTTCTAGATTTGAAGTGTGATTTTTTTTATTTATTTTTTTTATCTTTCTTGATTCCAGTTCAACGATTTACCTCGGTGAGTACTTCAGCCTTCTTCCAAGATAAAGAGACTCAGTTCTAGAACATTCTTGAAACAAGTTGGGAACCTTGATGAAAGGGTCCTGCGTTGGTCGATTCGTTCACTTTTATGTCAAATTTTCTAAATTCAAGTCAAATTTGTCTCAGTTCCATTCCATTCATGATTACGGTCACTAAATTCTAGAAAAATTCATGAAACAACTTGACTTCTGCTGGAATCGGAATGAAGTGATCGTGCTGCACTTTGACGATTTGTTTGCTCTTATGTTAGGAAACCAATACTTTTTTGAGCTCAAAACCTTTTCAACATGGAAATTGCTTGTGATGAAGAAGAAAAAAATAGCAAACGAAAAGAAAATGCACCAACTTGCAACACAATGACTGTAACCGTCAGTGCGTTTGCTGTGCCAAAGCACATAGAACATTTGCCGTGAACCAATAAAGCGTCCACGCTTATTAGTAACCTTTCATCACTACTTCCTGTCAATCAGGCCTTGTCGGCCTGAGGGCCTCGCCTTATTAGTGAGAGCGTAAAAGGGAGGGCGGGGGCGGCCTCTCTCTCCAGGCAGGGTCGTAGAGAGCATGGGGGAATGTCGGGTGTCTCCACAGGACAACTGCCCCCCCCCCCAACAATCTGCGGAGAGCTGAGTCTATGGAGCTCAGTCTTATTAAGTACATTCCGTAAGGCATGACTGATTAAAGTACTCCGAGTGGTAGCAAACTGGCACGATATGACAAAGTGCCACACTGTAAAAAAAATACTCTGTTAATCTCTGTTAGTTTAATTTAAAATAAAACATATTTTAAAAACTACGTGTGTTTTGTGTGCAAAAATCTTAGTTTGTAACCAGTAACTAAAGCTGTCGGATAAATGAAGTGGAGTAAAAAGTACAACATGTCCATCTGAAATGTAGTGGAGTAGAAGTAGAAAGTGGCATGAAAAGAAAAGACTCAAATTTTTACTTACAGTACAGTGCTTGAGTGAATCTACTATACTATAGTTCCCATTCCACCACTGGCGATATGACGCTCTTTTCATTTCAAGCACTGAGAGACTGAAGTGCTGCGAGCAGGCTTAATGCTGCTGCACTTTGTAATAAAATGGAAAGTAAACCTCAGATAAGAAGCCTCTCATCCTCACTTTATTGATAGTTTCTGAACCCTACTCTGCAGGAAATCACATTCAGCCATGCTCTCTTTGATGCCTTTAGAGATTGACACTTCCTCAGGGTGGAAACATTGGTTCTGACCCCACCCTGGGACTCCGCGGCCTGGACACTGTTTCCTCTGTCGTAGCCTCTGGCCTCTTATGAGGAAGTTTCTCTCACCCCCGCGACTGTATTGTCCTGTCCTGTTATAATCCCCCTTGCCCCACCTCCGATAACATATGCACACTCTCCACAACCATCCTCTCCCGTCTCCCTGCTCTCAGTCCGTCTCTCTGCACAGCTAAAAGCCGTCCATGGGCCGCTGAGTTCAAGCGGAACAATGGCGCTTGGGAGAAGGCTGCGGTCCTGAGGTCCAGTCAATATTTGGACGTGGTTTGCCTTTTTGTGCCTGTTTTTTAATCCAAGCGGAACCAAGCGGCAGGGAGCCAGGGAAAAGGCTGAGAGGGGGGAAGCGAGGGTAAACACTGGGAACAATGCGATTGGGGCAACTCACAATGCCACTGGGAAACTATCACAACATCAGCTGGCCACCAAGTGAAAAGTGGAGTATTGTTTCTTTAAGTGGAGATTAAAAAGAGAGCAGAGTAAGAAAAGCAAATAGCGGAGGTTGTTCTGCTATGACAAGAAATGTGTGCAAGCGTCGAGTCAAGGACCTTAAGTACCATTTCTGAGGAATTGGCTCAACCAGAAGCAATCAATTATGTCTGGAAACTGAGAGGAAAGAGACAGTTTGGATCATCAGAGAGGTCTTCTAAGTCTAAGTGATTCCCAACCAGGGGTACTTGTACCCAAGGGGGGCACGGGGCAATATTGTCGGTTAGCTACTAATTTGAAAATTTAGAAATTATGGTTTGATTAAAAAAATATATACATTAAGTCAACTGTAAGAACACTGCATGTTGCAGTTATGTAAGAGAAAACTAGGTAGCAAGCGATCACAGAATTTAAAACGGGTACCAAAAAGTAATGACTAAATGGTAGAAATAAATAGCTAGAACTATTTGCTAAACACAGTTCAAATGATAAGTTATAAGTACTGGATAAATGGTTGAAATGAAACTAAAAGTAAACGGATGGATGGTCAATGTTCAGCTTTGTTTTAAGTAGTAGTAGCCCAGTATGCTAGTTTTAGTCAACTGCTGACCAAACCACCCTTAATACTGACAGTTTAATTGTATAACAAAATAAACAACCACTTTTATATAACGAATAGTGTTACACATTTGGACAATTAGTCCTCCAAACCATCCGAAGATTTGGGTTGTTTGTTCCTACCCTCTTATACGGGACACCACCATCATATCTAAACCAGAGAATGTCGGTCGCGGTTTTGAACGTAAAGGTTCCAGTTTTAAACGTGCCAAACATTGTCAAACAGGTCACAGTTTGCCTTTGTTTAGGCACAGAAATTACTTGGTTATGTTTACGCACCAAATCTACTTAGTTGGGTTTAAGAAAAAGATATAAGATATCACTTCACTTCCGTGAAGTTAGGCGTTAGGGTCGCCATTTAATTTGATTCTCAAACAGGACTTGAACCCTGAAGTGAAAGTCGTTCTTTTATTTGACCCATCCACCAACCCAACCTGCCTCCTTAAATGGAAATTTGGCGCTCTTATAGTACATCACCTTACTTCCTGCTTTGCTCCCGACAAAATGACTAGCCTGCGCCATTACTCTAAATATAGGTCGTAATTGCTGCTTGAACAAGCGACCTATGGGAGCGCTTTTTTGGGGGGAGGACATTCTCCATTTGGAACATAACTTGGGAATTGATGAAGGGGTACGTGAGTTCATCTGACATGGCTGTGGGGGTACCTCGGACCAAAAAGGGTAGGAAACCACTGCTGTAAGTCAATAATCACACTTATAACAGAAATGCAAACAGGCCACTGAAACGATTCTTTGATTGTCTTATTGAGAAATATGTTGCATCTGCTTGGGAAGGCTTTGGATGGGCATTATCAAGGATTAAAGGAAACCCCTGGGGTGACAGTGCTCTCTCTGAATGCTGGAATCCCCCTCTCCCCAGCTGTCAGGTCCTTAGTCCCACCCAATGAGGTTCTTTGATGACGAGGGGTATCAGTTTCCATGGCGTCGGCGACACAAACAGCTTGGGAGATTAGGGACGGAACTCGGCCCTGATTCTCTGTTGATCCCGCCTATCAGCAACAAATAAACACCTTGGGCCACGGCAACGCCTGCACGCGGACCATATGGACCCGCGTGGGTTTTAATGAAGCAACTAAATAGCTGGTGAGCAGGGAATTCGCTAATAGCTCCTTGTCAGAGCAGCAGTAAATACTCCACTCATGCACTTTATTCCATCATTTGGTTGCCGACACAGGCAAAGCTGACAAGGAACATCTGTGACTCATTTTTCTTACACGAGCGTTTCAACCATGAACGCTACAGCTTTTATTTTACGGGTTGTGACTTATTGTCTTCATTGGGAGGCTTCTGTATCGGTGCCACTTTCTTATAAAGCTGTAACTAATGCCTTTATTAATGGTTGATACCGGTGTTAATAGCACTTTATTGATGACACAAAAAGGACACATTTGGACAGTTTGGATTGCTATAATCAAATCTGATAAAACACACTATAAAGTCTTAAATTGTAACTAATGGCTTTATTCATGTTAATAAATCATTTGTTAATACTGCATATATCTAATAAGGATTGTGTCTGTACTGAAATTCATTCATTTACAGCTTTTTGACATTTACAGCTTTCTAATAAGGCATACTTTATAAAGGGTTTATAAGTTGTAACGTATGGTTAATAATGGTTAATAAATCAGTTATTAATGCTTCATAGATCAGACATTAGCAAAGAGCTAATTCCACCACAACCTCTGATCTATTTATAAATGATTTAATAACTATTAGGGTGTAACGGTAGGCAGAAGTCACGGTTCAGTTAATACCATGGTTTAGGAGTCACGGTTTGGTTCATACCATGGTTTAGGAGTCACGGTTCGGTTCATACTGTGGTTTAGGAGTCACGGTTCAGTTCAACGGGAAAAAAACCCCAAATGCATAAGGATCCCTTTCTTTGATTTATTCTGAACAGACAGTGCAATTCTTCAGATGTAAGTCAATGTAAAATGTCAATAAGTTATTTATAAATTGGTTTTGTTCTACATGTTCTGAAATAAATGATTCAATAACATGAATAAATCCATTTGTTACAATTTATTTTATAAAGTACGCCTTATTAGAAAGTGAATGAATCTAAAACCATTCTAAGTCTACAACTAAAAGGAGTCACGTCAGTGTTTAGCCATGTACTCTTACCAGATTTTTGTTAAATTTGTGAAAGTTTTCTAAATCTAAAAAATTAAGCATTCCCAGACTTTCCAAACCTGCATAGCAACTATTTGCACACTTTGACTAATGGACTGACTCTGAGTAGACCGAACAATGCCAAAGCTTTCACTCCAGCATCTACACTAAATGAATTACATTTTGAGATATAAATACCAAAATGGCACAATTATCTAAGGCCCTTTTGGTTGGTTGTTGGAGAGATCTGGCATCGGAAAAACAACTAAGGGTCATTACATCAGTGGTATCTCAGCAGTTTCTCTCTAACAAGGCTCCCTGATACTGGAGTTTGATTTAATTGCATTAGGTAGCTTATACAAGCACAGCTACTTTCTGTCATTATGGAAGCTTTTCAAACTCCAGGAGAAGCTGAGCCATCCTCAGGGCTGTACTGTACTCCTCCTCTCCTCCTCCCGAGTCCTGCTAGTCTGATCCTAATCAGCAACAAGCATCAGGGCAGGAAGATGAAAGCAGAGCAAACATGGACGCACGTTTATCTGAATTACAAAACAAAAAAGGTTCCTTTCAGCCCCCTTTTGAAACAATAGAAAAACACGAAAATGACATTGCATTTTCATTTTTCACGACTCACTTCCCATTTCAATTCCAGAGCTCCTGTAGGGGATTTCATGAATGGCTGAGTATGGACTGCTGCTCCGGATGCCATTTCTCCCCACTTTGGTCAAATATGCAGCAGAGAAGGCAGAAGAGGGGGGTGAGAAAGCTCATCTGGAAGTTGGGACTGTACCACAGCAGGTTTCCCTGAGCTCCAATACTGAGTATGGTTACATTAAACAGCAGGGAACCCGGGGCCCTGCGAGCTTGTATGGAATACTGTTAGGTTCTGCTGCAGGTCAGGGGGCCCCCAGGCTTTAAGCACAGCCCTCTCTTACATTATACAGCCGGGGTCAGGTTTAGATTAAAGTCATGAATGAGAAAAGGAGACAGTCATTTAGAGTTACTCATTTATTTAGCCTTCATTCTGCAGAGACAAAGCCCAGGCGGGGTGCCGTGCCGGGGCCGTCACCGGGCCCCATGGCAGGCGGTACTGCCCCGGTTTTGACCCTGACAACGGTCCCCTCTGTGCTGCTTAACCCGCAACTCGCCTGGTTACTACCAAGTGTGTGACCTCAGCATGTGTGGATCTCTCACAAGGCCGAGCACCATGCTGTGCCTTGGCCGCAGTTGAAATACCCCTGTGTACCCCCTTATTGTCTGCCCCAGCGTGGGCCAGGGGGGGATGGGGGGGACCCTTGGATGGGTGAGCATGGCAACCAAGAAACCAGACTTGGGAACTGGGAACTGTTTGAAAGAGACTGTCCTCCCCCGGGAAAAAAAAACGCCCACATAAGTCGCTTTGTACAAGCAGCAATTACGACTCATATTTACATTTGTAGTGACGGCACTAACTAGTGTAAGAGCGCCAAATTTCCGCGTTAGGATGGAAGGTTGGGGTGGTGGATGGGTCAAACAAACACAAGACTTTCACCCAGGAGCCCGGGGTAGAAGCGAGATCTTTCAACTTTACGTGTAAAGAAGCATCTAATTTGAAACCAAACCACAATCTTTCAAACATAACTAAGTTGTTTTTTGTGCCAAAAGCTAACCAAACTGTGACCGTTACTATCTCTGGTTTAGATATAAGCATCCATTCTGGGCTTTTTCCAATATTATTGTTGCTTTTTTCCACATTTTTGTTGCTTTTTTCAAGGGTATTTTTTTGGGGCAAAAATGTGATGTTTCGGTGGTTTTTTTGTTGCTTCTTTTGGAGTTTTTCTTGCCTTTTTTGGCACTTTTTTCTGATATTTGTAGCCTTTTGACGTTGAACAACTTTTTGGAGCTTTTTGGAGCGTTTTTTTCTGAGATTGTTTTCAACAATTTCTTCAATGTCTTTGTCTCTTTTCTCAATACATGCGGACATGTCCCAGGAACTCCCTGGATACTTGGGGAGCTCAACCCCCACAATGTGGAACCCAAAGTTACGCCCTTGGATATAAGGTTGTATTTCCTGCCACCTCTAGGGGCGTTAGGTTATGAAACGCTCCTGTGGGTTGTATTAGAGGGTAGGGAACAAACCACTATCGTAGTATGATTTTGAAGACACAAAAACAGAACAACGTGCAGCCTGTGAGTGGGACAGAAAGCCGTTATCAGACTCAGATATCCATCTGTTAGCGGAGCAGGAACTCCCTCAGCCTTTGATGTCACCACCACAACATTTGCATTCGAATAATTAACACCCTGTCAGCCCAACAGACCAGTTTCTCGCTCCTGAGCAAATGTTGATATCATTTCTTGTTCTTTTCTTTTATTTTGACTCATGCCGAAACTGTAGCAAGCTAATACCAGAGCAGAGAATTCCTGTCCAACTGAAACAAAGTGACACACACTCATTATATCACTAAGTGCCAAGGCCATGGCACTGAGTCACCCAGGGAGGAGTCCTGACACATTCAGGAGAGAGTCTAGGAGGAGAAATGTCACTTTAGTATTTAAACTAGAAGGATCAGGGCTCATATGAACAGACTTTTTTTGTGTGTGTGGGGGGGGGACTTGTAGTAATTTAAACCAGGAAGCAACCTAAAGTTTTTCACTGCAGGTCACCAAACACAACAAAGACACTCAATGAGCACTTTCTGTGCAAAGCACTGTGTCACTGAAGAATAAGCCACAGAAACTCTTAACTCCACTATATATATATATATATATATCCAAAGACAAAAACATATCTACAAAGTCTCACAGGATGAGTCTCCATTTGGCACAAAAGCAATTCTGTCAATTCTAATCGATGACAGCAGACTGGAAGCGACTCAGCGTTATTTCAACGCCACGGCGCAGCTCAGCCGAATGCATCTGTGCCGGCGCTTGTAACCCTCCTCATATATTTCATTTCCCGAGCTGAACGTGCAGCAAAAACACTGAACATAAATGCGTAATAGCGCGTAATGGTGCGTAATAGCGGACAGCCTTGTGTGAGAGTGCCTTGTCCCTCTGTCAGGTCATGATGTATGCCGCTACGGTGTTGCACAAACAGTGGTTCAGATATGGAGGATTATTAACTGCAAGCGTGACAACAATCCGTCAGGGAAGACAAAACAAATAAAGGTTGTAGTCAAGCGGTAACATAACAAATACTAAACCTTGTGTGTGTGTGTGTGTGTGTGTGTGTGTGTGTGTGTGTGTGTGTGTGTGTGTGTGTGTGTGTGTGTCGAAGAGGAGTTCATAATGGTATAGCTCAACGCAAATGTTAAATCATAATACGCTTTGTTGCAAATTGACGTAATAACAGAATCGTCTTTAAATTGTGAATAGGCTATATAAAGTGGCGTTTTGTTGAGCTTCTAAACTAAACTAACTAAAGCTTGCAATTTGTGATGTCTTAAACTGGGCTCAGAGTGTAAGCTACACACTGTACATCCAGTCACTCAACAATCAAACTGCTGCAAGCCGGTTAGAGTGCAGCAACAACCGGGCAACGACAAGGGTGAAGTCCGCCGCCTCCAGCGGGCGGAGGGAGCCCGTGTGCCGGGGCGTTCCTGCGGAAGAGCGGCGCTCACTCAGCGGGGTTACTTACTTTGGGTTGGTGCGGTTCCAGTACACGGCGTAGCGGTCCGTCACCACCTTGGAAGCCGGGTCCTGGCCGTACACACACATCGCAAAGATGAGTGTGAGGAAGAGGAGGATCATTTCCACCTGCGGCATATTGGCTCTGGAACTCCGGGGAAGCCAAGGTTGATTCCAGCCCGTCTGTCTGTCTCTCTCGCTATCTATCTCTCTCTCTCTTTCTCTCCTCTGGTTCGGCTTTTTAAGGATTCTGCTGGAAGTGTTTGGTGAAATGTCCACTTGAAGCGTTTTATTCCCGCACAGATGTAGAAGCTCCCTCCTCGGTGTTTAAGAACTAAGAAATATCTCTCTTTCGTTTCTTGCTCAGTCCTCGGTTTGTCAGTCAGGTCAACGACTTTGCACCAAAACGCTCACTCCTCCAAAAAAAAAAACAGTTCTAGGATATTTCAAGTAGTGAATATAGTCGCTGGAAATCCACAATATTTCTGCCTGAACAATCTTCCTCCGGCTCAACTCCGCGCCGCGCAGCGAACACTTTCTCCAACTCGCCTTGGATTTCCCAGAGAGGAGCTATACGCAGTGGGAAAATATCTACTAAAAACCAGAGAATGAATTCCCCACAATACAAAGATAAAGAGAGCAGAAACGCAGTCCTTGTGCCGTAGCACAAGCTCTCCAGCTTTCAGAGTCTCTCCTCCTGTTCGCTGGGAATGAACCAAGAAGCGCTCCCCCCCAAAAAAAAAAAAAAAGAAGAAGAAAGAAGACTTAAAGCTTCAGCTCCGGCTGAACCCTCAGCAGCACGAGCGCTTCTGTTGTGCCGAGCAACAACGCACGCAGTAAATTAAACCCTTTCTCGTAAACACACACACACACACACACAATTATGGAATCTCCGGGTTAAATGTTCCCTGGCGCGCGGCTCCGCAGCATCACCGAGAGCGCACGAGAAAGCGGTGTTATCACTGTGGAGGAAGCGAACTAAAAGTGTGCAGCGCTCCGGCTCCTGCGGCCATGCTCTCTCCCGGACAAACCCCCTAGCTTCCACCAACTCCCCCTCCCCCCCCCCCCCCCTCTCTCTCTCTCTCTCTCTCTCTCTCTCTCTCTCTCTCCCTCTCTCCCTCTCCTTCTGTGCCAGGGCCACACTGCAAGAAATGTCCGCCTTTTTTTTGTTTTTGTTTTTTTTTTTGCAGTTGTGGGGTTTGGATTTTTAGAGACTGTTTGCTTGAATCTTCGGGGTGAAATTAAATCAAAGAATCATGCAAATGCATTGATCAGCTTTGCTTTGTTCTCAATTTTTGTCGCGATGCTTCACGTGTTCACAGGTTGCAGATAACACCATCAAAGCACAGATGTCCCTTTTAAAAAAAAAAAAAAAAAAAAGAGGAAATCAAATGTTACCATTCTGCGCAGTAATGGATGCATTTGATGGCCGCGCGGTGAGGCTGTCATGATGCTGCAGCACTATAGCTGCTTGTTGCTGCACGTATTTCTTGCAGTGTACAGTTTCACGGTTGCGCGCAGTCTGATTGGCTTGGGGGGGGGGGGGTTGAATGACGGGCGTTTCGTTTATAAAAACAACATCCCTCCTCCTGCGGGGGGGGGGGGGGATCTGTGTTTCCCAATGCCGGCAGACAGATCCCAGGTCATTTCATTTCAAAAAGCTGCACAACAAGCTCTTTCGCCGGATCAACTTTCCACTTGTAATGACACGATCACAATCTTACGGAAGAGGATGAGGGCCAATGTGGAAAAATGTCAGAATGCTGAGTTTAAATTCAGAATTCTGAGGGGGGGAAAAAAAAGTTGGAACTCAAATATATATTTTTTATATTGTCTCTTATCCTTTTCCGTACAATCTGTCCAATCTTTTTAAAGTTGATTTTATTGGGGTGACGCCTGCGAGCTAGTTCAGGCAGGCAAGTCGAGCCGCACCGCTGCATACACAATGTTACACGCTTCACACACCGTATAATTAACCAAACACACCCCATCAATTTGGCGGCCTATTTAAGCTGCTCATCAATGCTGCTGCTGCCCTGCTCCTGTATCGCTGCCTGCTTTCAGCCCCACCACCACCCCAGCATCCACCTGCAGGCTCCGGCCAGGGGGGGAAGCTACTTTATCATCACTCCCCAATATCTCATGTAAAAACAAACTGCGGGGAGTGATGAGGTCGGAGTCTGGCCGCCAAAACACAACATTCTGCTGTTATAATAAACATTTCAAGCGTGAGTTGTCTGACTGAACCAAAGTTCAGCTGTTTTTAATGCAAATGAACTCCTTTTTATGAATTTACTCAAATTATTTGTGTTGTCAGTAAATGCTTTGCTCTCCCAGTGTTCCGCCT
This sequence comes from Sander lucioperca, assembly GCF_008315115.2. Lineage (NCBI taxonomy): Eukaryota > Metazoa > Chordata > Actinopteri > Perciformes > Percidae > Sander > Sander lucioperca. The sequence goes on along the minus strand of NC_050186.1, from coordinate 26,738,412 downwards.
GCCATAAAGAAATAGTTTCCAACTGGTTTCAGTTCTTCTTTAACTGGCAAACATTGCCTTGAAACCAGTAAAGTATGTCAGCTGGCAGAGTTTTCTCTTGTTTGGGGGAAAACTACATTTCCATTCTGCACTAAATGACCACACCAGACACACAGTTTAATGTCAGCACAAAACAGCTTTCATTTCTTCTAGTTTGCTTCATTAAGTTTTGGAGCATTTTTATTGGCCTCCCATTAGTCTCACAGACATTTCAAATGTTGCCTCCATCAGGTTTCAGGGCTGTAGATCTCCAGTGAGCTGTGCACTGCTTTGGGTTCATGACTCAATGCGCCACGTAGTGGTGATCATGGGAAAGCCATCATGAATTGTCTGAGGAGGTCTTTTTTGTTGTTGCAGGAATACAATACGCTGCTCATTAAAGAAGAAAACATTGTACGGAAGAGGATTAGGGCCACATGTGAAAAATTGTTTTGAGTTCTGAGTTTAAAGTCAGAATTCTGGGAACAAAAGTCAGAGTTCTGACTTTAATCTCAGAATTCAGACTTTTTTTTCCTCAGAATTCTGTGATTAAAGTCAGAATTCTGTCTTTAAACTCAAATACATTTTTAACATGTGGCCCTAATCCTCTTCCGTACATTTGAACTATTTCTCAGTTTGGATGGGATTTGAAGGGGAGACACTGCAGGTGAATTGGGGATTTTTTTTGTTATTTAACTAACAGATATCACCATGAAACCTCCGCAGTTGATTTCTTACATGACGACAAATCTTTTTTGTATTACACGTTTTTTGAAATTTTATGTTTAAATATGCAAATTAGACAGTTTTCTTGTTAAATGTGCGCGCACATTTCCAGAGCAGGAGTCTGAACATTGGATAAAGCCAGTTTCAAAATTCTTGTTTTATTTTGTTGAAATATTAGAGTCAAATGTTTTTACAGAGGGGATTTTGGAGATCCCTTTCTATAACTCTTCTATCCTTTCTATATTTTATATTGAACTATGCAAATCAAGCATTATCTTATGCTATCTTTTGGTGAATTTAGGAGAGATCTAAAGGCGCAAATAGACAAGTGTGGTAAAATAAACATCTAGGCCTTAATGTGTATTTTGGATGTTTTGTTCCCAATAGTCTGAAAGAAGACATGTTATGGAAGCAAAATAGCCCCAAAACTCCAAATGTGAAAGTCAAAGTAAAAAGTGATGATTTTGCCTGTAGTGTCTCCCCCTAAAAATGATTTTAGACTACATAAAGATCACCCGGTGAGGTTTGGAGATTGTCCATTAGTGAGTGAGTGCAGATCCAGACAGACTTGAGTCTGGTTGCTGAACTAATCCTCCTCATAACAACAGTACCACGGAGGGAGCGTGTCTCAGGGCCGCTGGGCTTAACGGGGCGGTTGTAAACTTTTCAGAGACACTTAACAGCCGCCGCCGCTCCTCCAACTGTGGCTCCTGTTCACAAACGGACTGATTTACTCCACCTGAACAGGCTCATTGAACTCAATCTCGCATGGTTCAGAGTCCATCTGTAAGTCTTATTTCAAAAACTATTGGGTTTCTCAGAGCACCAAATGAAATAGCTTCTGTAGAAGCAACACTTAAATGGATGAATACTTTTTCAAATGATGAGTTTTTTTTATATATTAACCAGCATGTATGTATATATATATATATATATATATATATATATATATACATATAAAATGTGTTGTTGATTTTTCTGCATTGAGTACTTTTAATACTTTTAGTACATTTAGTAACATTTTCAATGCAGTACTTTTACTTGTAACAGAGTATTTTACAGTGTGGTATTAGTACTTTTACTTAAGGAAAGGATCTGAATACTTCTTCCACCACTGGTCCATACCTGAACCCTACTGAAAAACAAACAAACATGTAAACCGCAGCGACATGCACCTGCTGTACGCCATGATTCATCAAATCATTTGGACTGAACCCAATTCGCCAGCAGCATGATCATGTTCCTGTGGGCTTTGTTTACAGTAAATCCCCCTCACACTGTCTGTTGGGTGCTGTGTGTGTGTGTGTGTGTGTGTGTGTGTGTGTGTGTGTGTGTGTGCGTGCATGTACACGCATGCATGTGTACATGCATGCACGAGTAAAAAAAAACGGCAGGTCTGAGTGTTTTGCGTGTGTGCATGTAAGCTTGATTGCACTTGATTGGGCTAGGGAATGTGTTATGTCAATGACGGGTCCCCACAAAGATAGTGCCACAAACCTGTGTGTGTGTGTGTGTGTGTGTGTGTGTGTGTGTGTGTGTGTGTGTGTGTGTGTGCGTGCATGCGCATGTGTCCTGTACATGCATGAACATGTAAAAAAAAAAAAACAGCAGGTCTGAGTGTTTTGTGTGTGAGCATGTAAGCTTGATTGCACACACACACTTGTGTGTGTGTGTGTGTGTGTGTGTGTGTGTGTGTGTGTGTGTGTGTGTGTGTGTGTGTGTGTATCAGGCTGATGATCCACCTCACCCAGGCAGACTAATCCATGAGCTATAATCACCTCATCTCCCCAGCTAAAGTGCCTGTCCTACTTCATTTGCGCCTGATATACGTCTGTGTTCCCCAAGACAATGGACTTATTATAAATCAGGGTCAGTGGGGCTGCCAGCACAGCGGTGCATCCTAATGTTTCTCATGGCCCTTTGAGTCGACTGTCACATGTGCGGAGGAGACTGTCCTCCCCCATAAAACGCTCCCAGACCGTGTTTGTACAAGCAGCAGTTACAATCTATGATTACGTTTCTAGTGGAAACACCCTATAGTGGACGTAGTAGTTATGACAGAGCAGGAAGTAAGATGACCAAATATAAGAGGGCCAAATTTCCACGTGCGTAACCTTCAGGAAGTGAAGTAACGTCTGATTTTAACCCAAACCATGATCTTATAAACTTGAAGTGTAACTTCCGTTTTTTTCAACCTGGACCCTATTTTACTATGTTTTTGTGTCTAAGTGACTGATGGGAACAACAATCTTTGACATTGGTCCAATATTAAGCAAGTTTGCTGCTGTCGGCAGTCCGCGAAACAAGCTACAATGTTGGGTAATAGGGCTATTGTGCAGCTTGTATTTACTGTATGTTCACAAAACTGCTTGATTTGCCATTGAGAGACTCATGTTAATATTCTAAGTGTCTGAGAACATTATGGAAAGGATTTCTAAGGAGTTCGATCTTTCTGTTAAAGAGTAAGATCCTTTTAAAAAAATGTAATTCGCTAAAGCTACCAGACTCCATGTAAATAAACAATAATTTTAGCATCGTAAAATACACTTCATTCCAAATCGACAGAAACTAAATAAATCTATGAAAAGCCGGTTTGGGTCACCTTTCCACTTTTCCAACCATCACAACTCTAGTTTTGGTTGAAATAAAGACATTGTTTACCGATTTACATGTGAAAATATGTTGGCTCTATACACGCTAAAAGTGTTGCTTTTTTAAATGGAGTCTGGTGGGTTTAGCGCTAGCGGTCTAAGAGCTGTTTCTGGTTAAACAGAAAGGTCTTGAAGAGGTTTTTAAAGGTCTATCTCTGTAGGGATCCTTTTCATACTGTTCTCAGACACTTATAATAATAATCTAAGCCTTTTAGGGGCAAAAACAGCACTTTTAGTGGACGAAATTGGCACATTTGACCCTATAGGGTTACATTGCAGCTTGGTCTGTGGCTGCCGGTTACAGGTTCACGCTTAATACTGGACCAATTTCAAAGATTGTTGTTACTATCAATCACTTACACAAAAAAACATAGGAAAATAGGGTCCAGGTTGAAAAAAAAACGAAATTACCCTTTAACCAAGCAGTTTTGGTGCCTAAACATAAAAAATTGCGACCGTGGCATGTTTTTTTTTTTTTTTACTTTATGAGCTTCACGTTCAGCATCACATGCGTAACCGAAGTGAAGTAATGTCTAATTTCAACCCAAACAACGACCTTTTTCCTAATCTTATCCAAGTAGTTTTTGTGCCTAAACATAACCAAACTGCAACCGTTTTCACGTCTATGTTTAAAAATCGCAATGTTTATGTTCAAACCAGCAACCTACGTTCTCTGGTTGAGATATGAGGTTGTATTTCCTGCCACCACTAGGGGGCACTATTTTATGATACGCTCCCGCGAGTCGTAATAGAGAGTAGAGAACAAACAACCCATATTGTCGTATGGTTTGGTTGGAGGAATGAGATCCCTATATAAAGTATGTATGTGTATATATATATATATATATATATATATATATATATATTTTGTTTTTGCCACAGGACGTTGAATCACACGTGCTACCGGAGAGCAGAGTGACGGCAGTGATAAGAGCTGCAGATGGTTCTGATTGTTTTCTCTTTCTGATGTTTATGAGTGCAATCTGTAATAAACCAGTGCCATCAAAGTGTTTATATTGTCACACAGGCATTACAGCCCCTCAGTCATCTTCCATTAGCAGCTGGTAAACACACTGTTTTCTTCTGCAAAGAAAAATCCATTTCAATATTCCTCTCGTGTACTGAGAAGTAAATAAATTGTTACAAGTTAAATAATTGCTGCAATCACTTGAGTTGTTTATATTTGGTGGATTAATTTGTTTTATAAACACTTCACCATAGCTTTTTTATCATTTTTGTATAAAGACCCACATTAAGTATGTACGGAGGATGATTAAAGGCAAAATTGCAAAAAATAAAAATGCAATAAATCAAAGGGTATTTCTCAGAACACTGAGTATATTGCTTTCCTCTAAATTGCGATTTTCTTTTTTCTCAGGATTATTATTTTCTTCCCTGAAAAAGTTTGTTAAAGGTGTCAGGACCTGGATGGGCCTTAAAACATTTCCCTGGCATCCTCCTAGGTGTTTTATGTTTGTTTCTTTTTTTTTCATGGTTTATTGTTTGGTCCCTTGGATGGGTTCTTGTCTTTGGATACATGCACTGTATATACACATACTCAGTGTTGGGGAAGTTTTAAAAAGTAGTGTTTGCTCGTTACTCGTTACTTCTTAAAAAAGTAATCTGTTACTTTACTTAGTTACCCCCTATGGAAAGTAACTTTTTACATTACTTGTTACTTTTACGTTACTTTTAAAAGCAGGGGTCTCTGGCAGAGACTGAAGTTAATTATACAAAAACTATCTTTGACCATAAAGCCAATCTATGGTTTATCACTGAAGTGTCTGAACTCCACTGCAGACTGGATTCTCTACTCACAGAGTGACGGCTGATTCATTATGAACAAGTCCAGCATGGGTTGAATGCACATCGGCAGGTCATTGGCGTTACATGGTGTTAGTGTATACTATGTAATGTCTGTGTCGACTTGTACCGGCCGCGCAGCCACGATGGTCCGTGCATTGTGGTAGACACATGAAGCCTCTTGTCTGGAAATCCTTGCGTGTCCGTGCGACCGACACAAGTCCACAGCGGTCCGCTGCGTGTATGTATGAGGCCATCTCCACCGCATCCATCTGTGAGGTTCAGCTCTGTGTCTGCCTGGCTCAGAGCGCCGTCTAGCAAAAAGCCACGAAGCTTGAAACGCTCTCAAAAGTTAGCGTTGGCTGCTTCTCGCTTGCCATGATTGCTCTGCTACCAGCCTCTGTCACGTCCCGTGTGGAGCTTGTGAGCGTGCAGCTGAGAAGGCAGTGTCGCTGTCAAATCTGTCCCTGGGAAAAGTAACGTTGCGCCGAATTGAAAAAGGAACTACATTTCGTTACCAAATTTTCAGTAGTAGCGGGTTACACTACTTTTTACCCGAAAAAGTAGTTACGTTACTGTAACGCGTTACTTTGTACTTTTAACCCTCGTGTTGTTACTTTGTAGCGCGTTACACCCAACACTGCACATACTGTATGAGGGCTTGCTGTCACTATTTATGTGAAATAACAGGCCCAAAACATAGGTATTCAATACATTTACAAATAGTGTCGTGATGCTGGTTTTTGGTTACTTTGACTTGACATCTCAGAATTTAACCCTTGTGTTGTCTTCCCGTAGACCATTAACTTGTTGTCCTTCTGGGTCAGAATAGAAAATTAACTTTTTTTGGTGCTTTTCCAATGTTTTTGTCGCTTTTTTTAATGCATGGTCAATAAACCTAATTTAAATGACATTATACCTAATTTGTGAGTTAAAAGTAGCAGAAATTATGAATTATTTTGACTAATAGTTAAGACTTTGACAGGTTCATGTCAAAGTTTAGTCAGGATACTGTTTTAAAAAACATTTAAATTTATTTTTGAAATGCTATAAAATTTTATAAAACACCCAAAATTCTATATAAGTAATTATTAATTTGACCTGCAAAGAATGTTGTATGGGTTCCATACAATGTACATCATGCATCCATGTCATTTTTGGGCAATTTGGTTGTAAGAAACCCATATTTCTGATATAAAAAAAACTTTGAAAACGGGTTGAAAAATTTGACCCGTGGACAAGGGTTAATTTTGCAATACCGTCCATGATTCTGTTATCCAACAAACTATTGGGCTCTAACGTTACATTATTGCTGCCATCAGTCAGAGGCTACATATACATCACTACGTTTTGGTTTAACCCTCGAGTTGTTTTCCCGTCCACCATTCAACGTTTTATTTTTCTGGGTCAAAATGTACATCTTCGTCGTCTCTTTCCACACTTTTTCTTTTACGTTTTTTTGCCTTTTTCACCAATGTTTTTTCTTCTAATGCTATAAAATTGAATAAAACACCCAAATTCAATAAAAGTAGTGAACTGATCATTTATTTTACTTCCACGTTATTTTTGTGACAATTTGGTTTGAAATAAACCCAAATGTTCTGATATAAAAACGTATTGAAAATTGGTCAAATTTGACCCGAGGACAACAGGAGGGTTAAAATGCTGTGTTTACGTCTGACTTTTTTTATCTATTCACTGACCTTTAGTCATCATTTTCATGTTAATTGACATTTGTTTTATGCCCCATAGCATACTAAATACTAACTGGAAGAAGAGATTTTTGAAGGAGGAATAACCTCGCCATAGACATAAAGGACACCATGTTAACCATGTTAGCTTGTCTTGACTAAAACAAAAAATAAATAATAAAATCTAAGTAAATACACAATTTTGCCAAAAGAAGAAAACTTAACTACTCAAATCAGGTGTCAAAACTAACACTGGACTTGAAGCACAAGACAAGGTGTGTTTACCATACTGTTTTAGTAGCTTAAACCAAACCACATGCAGGACACGGGACACATACCCCAGTCTCTGGTGTCAAAGTATCCTGCTTTACACTGTACACCCAACATCCAGGGAACACATGCTGTCTGGATTACGTTCGTTTATGAAGACGTTTGAGCAGGATCTCAGTATGTGTTTTTTTCCCAGTGAACACAGCTTCTACTGGCTGAAAGAACTACTTGGTTAGGTAAACTTTAGGTCTTGAAGTTGTAAACACGAAGTGAGCAATGCTGTGTGTTCATTCATTATCACTTCTTTCCATTCTACAAAAGGATCATAAACTGTATTACATGAACCCATTTTAGTATACAGTCATAATAATCATCTTCCATAACAGTTCAGACCAAAGATTTGCGACGAGACAAGTTGAAACTTGCAGCTACTTGCAACGAGCCGGCCTGCAGCGTTCTGAAACCTGCCAGTTCACACCGATACGACAAGACGAGACGGTGTATAATCTCCATAGCAACAACTCTTTGTACTTCTGTCCTTACTTCCGACTTCCAGGCTTTTTGTAGCTAATTATATAATTTGTTGCGTCTAAACATGAATGTGGATAACGTAAGTCATAGTGAGATGCTTGCTACAGTTCCATTTCTAGTGATAAATCGGCGAAAATACGTTTAATTGGTCTGATTCACGGCTTTGTCTGAGGCGCTCCCTCTCTTTAGTCACTCTCTAGCTCGCTCGACCGGACGTGCTGGCGGGCGCACGTTGAGCCTCCGTTAACAGTTTGTAACTGGATCATGGATCATTTTATTGTAGCTGACTTTACACGATGACTTCGCTATTGGCTATTGAAACAGGTGACGCCCCTTGCATTCTAATGCTGCGTTCCAGGCAACCCGTAACCCGTGTTTTCACAACCTTCTCCCCGTGAAAATGCCCTGGAACGGCAATCAAACCCGTAACTTACTACCCGTGAACTCGTACCAGATCGTTGTACTCCCAGTTACAGTTTTTGACGTCACACACACATAAACAACAATGGTACAGACGCCGGTGATTAACGGTGAGAAATAGAAATAAATAGACATAAATAGGCAACGTAAAGTAATTCCGCACATTTTAATCAAAACAATACACATACAATTGTGTACTACTACAGGTTATATTTATTAAATGAAGCCCAAAATATGTTGCCGACTAGAAATCGCTAGTATCAGCTAGTGCTAGCTGGCGCTAGCTAACGTCAATGTTAGGTAGCCGCTAACTAGCGTCAACGTTAGATACCCTAACCTGAACCCTGCCAACGGTACAATGTTTAGCTAGCCAGCTTTGACGGTGTGCCAAATGTCATTATTTTTATCATCAGACACAAATCTGCTGTTCATGTAGAGTGAGCAGCTACTTGTGTGAGCAGAGCTTGGCTTGCTGACGCGAAGATCATCAGACCAGAGCCGAAGGGTTTGTCGTGACTTTGCCTGGAATGCTACCAAGTCATGAGTTGTGACTTGAAGTCGTAACTTACGGGCTAAAAATTGTGTCTGGAACGCACAATTAAACCAGCCTCTGGAGACTCGAGCAGCTGAGTCGCAGACACACCATCAGCTGGTTTGAGTCGAGCTGAGACGGGTCGCTTCAGACCACTGCAACTGTTCTCTGCGACGTTCTAAAACGGTTTTGTCTCTTTGCAAAACCTTTGGTCTGAACTGGGCTTGAGACACTAATTTAATGAAGTTAATGAATTTAGTGAGCAGGGCCACGCCTCAACCACACCTCTAATCACTGACCAGCCTTTATATTCCAAACCAACCCACTCAGTGCTGTTTGTCTCCGCATTCTCGACCCACCCTCCCTTCCCCTTTGATACCTCATCTTCTCTCCTACGCCCGCTTCCCTCCTACCCTCATTCCTTCATTCATTCGCTTTCCCCCAATCCCTCCCTCCATTTATCCCTACTCTGACCCTCTCATCATCTCCTCCCTCATCCCTTCATCCCCTCATCCCTCCTACCCTCATCCCTTCCTATTCAGTCCTGTGCATTCCTCTCTCATTTCTCATTCTAGGTAATGTCCGGGGGGTTCGAAATCAGCTCGGATGAAAGCATCTTAGACGGAACCCCCACACTGAGTCTCACTCCACCCAGTACATCCTCCCGGAACAACCAATCAGATGACATCTCTTTTCAATCTCACCCACCATCCAAATCTATTCCTGTGCTCTGAACATTCACTATAATCAAGCATTCATTAAATCTTTAAATCACATATTGTTGTGGCGTGGTCCTTGCTAGTGAATGGATCTATAATTACATTTATAAATGTAACATTAGCGACAGCTGGTTAATGCTACTGTCTGTAATTAAATGACAAGGATGAAGTAAGGACAAAACTGCTCTGGTTAAGTTTCTACAGGCCAGAGTTTGTGGTTGCATATCAGATGAAAACCTTGCAATCATTTTCCAACAAATGCAATTCCCTGGGAGATCCGACTGGGTTTCTATTTCAATTTTCCATAACAAATCAAAGCTTGCAATGCCTCTTTCTTATTCCTCAAAGCCCACAGTGGGTTCTATTAACCTGTCCGCACTGCAGACTAATGCCTGGTAATGGTTATGGTCACTTAACATTCTACAAGCCCCTCTCTGTTAGTTTTCAAAAGATTTTTTTTTTAAAGACACAGATCAGCCATTGTTGGAATACATTGTGTGTTAGATACAGATTTATAAGTCATGTACTTCCCTTTCTCTTTCCCTACTCTCACTGTCCATTTGATTTTCTTTTACTTTCACGTCTTTATTCTTTCCCTCGTTTTCCTCCTGCTCGTAATGCTATCGCCATCTCCTCAGGGAAAAGTAAATGTTTATCTCTCCCCCAAGGAAGCAGTTTATTACTGTGGTTTTCCTTCTTCATCGCTTTGTCTAAAACTCCAGTGTGAACCTTCCCAGCTGGCCTTGCATGCAGCCTCGTAAGCTACAGGACTTAGCTGTTGAGGTTAGAAGAAGAACAGCGTTGTATAAAAGATTTGGCTGTGGTGAAAAATATACAAATTAAGGTGAAATAGGGGTTGGGAGAGGAGGGGTGTGAGGAAGATGCACGATGACAGGCTGACTTCGAGCCAGAAAGATGTGGGAGGTCTGGATTATTCCTGTCCATTCTGCACTTGTACGTCTGTGTGTGGCACCTGGTTGAACTCTTTCTGTATACACGACCTCTGCAGACACAAATACACAAACTCACACTGGCACACAAAAGCCTGAGAGCATGTGTAAGCCCACACACACACACACACACACACACACACACACACACACACACACACACACACACACACACACCTCATGTGTTTTTATGGAGGAAAAACCTCTCTCCATCAGTGTTTTCCTAGTGATGTTTCCCTGCATGTAGGTAAGTAATGTCTGTGACCCGTGGAGCCTGCCCTGCTTAAAGTCTTTCAAACAGAGGGCTGCTGACACTGGAATGCTAGCTATGTCGGTGGGGGGAGGTGCTCACCAGATCTGTACATTTATACAAGTGGCGTGTACAGAGAGTGGTGATGTGGTGAAGTGCCTCTTTTATGTAGCCTTTATATATGTACATGTGTATGTCTTTATCATAATGGGACAGTGTCATGCCTCATTTTTGCTCTATTATCAAGGGCCCCCAAGTGCCTTTTGTACTTACTTATGCCCTTGCCCCCTTTGAGGCATAAGGCATCGATAATGTTCTTCCACCTATCACTGTCATTAGCTGCTAGTTGTGCTTCACCCCATGAGAGACCTAGCTCCAGCAGCTCAGCCTCCACTGTTCTTCTGTTGCCCAAAGTGGCCCTCTGGTTGAATAAGGTGCTCCTGTGTTCAACCAAAGGGCCTGATGGGCTTCAATTATCCCATATGCCCCTGTGGATGAGTTGTCCTTTCTTGTCAGCCCAAGTGCCCCTCTGGTCAGCCATAGCATGCCCTCTAATCAACCCAAGTGCCCCTCTGGTCAAGCCAAAGTCATTTATAGACAACCAAGACGCCCATCTAGTCAGCCCAAGTGGCCATCTGGTTGTCCAAAGTTCTCCAGGTGCCCCTGTCGCAGAACAGTGTCCTGGTTGGCCAACATGCCTCTCTGGTCAATCAAAATCCTCACGTGGTTGACTGTAGTTCCCCCAAGTGCCTTTATGGTCAGCTCAAATGCCCCTCTAGTCACCCAACTTGTCCCAAAGTTGGTTGCATTTAGTGCCTCTCTTTACACCTGGTTGACCAAAGTGCCTTTCTAGACAGCCCAAATGCCCTCTGACCAACCCAAGTGCCCCTGTGGTCAACCAAAATGCCCCCACATGCCCATCTGGCCAGCCCATATTTGTCAGACCAAACGCCCCTCTGGTTGACCAACATTTCCCCTCAAATGCCCCTCTGATAAACCAAAGTTGTCTCTATATCAGCCCATGTTGACCAGTGGTCCAAGTCTGTGTCCCTATGGTTATCTTAAATGCCTTTTTTGTGAATTACGCAAGGGGGAAGAGTTTCACCCTCTTTTTATTCCACCCTTGGCCCAGTTATGTTTGAATCCTGGTCACTGAATCTGTGCATGGCACTGGTTCATACAGTTCATTTGGAGGTGACTGTTGCAAACCCAGGATCAGATCGAGAGCTAGGAAGAGTCCCAGCTGTAGATGTCTGTCCCACAGACTAAATGAGAGGGTGCTATCAGAATCAAAGCCAAACCTGCCTCGGGGAGTCACACACTGTGGAGTTAAAGGTCCAGCGCTCATCTGCTCATTGATCGGCCCTCATTGCCCTATCAATCAATCTGCTCACTCCCATTCCCATAACACAATTTGTTCTGCCTGAAATTAACTTATTGTTTAAACCGTAGGAGCCATGATTAGATTTGGGGAGAGGAATATTTAGAGGAAAATTGCTAAATAAATGTACGTACATTGAGTATTTTGCAGCCAGTGCCTAGTTGCCCCCTCTTGGAAAACATCCCGTACAGTATGTGGGACCTGTAAACAAAAGCAGAAATCAGCTTGGCTAGAAACTACTTTATGTTAATTTCTATCAAACTGATTAATTATACACACAGCACTTAAACCTCTTAGTTCTTCGAATGAAAAGGCCCTGGAAGTTAGTTTAGCAGACTATTATTCATTAGCCTTTGATCTGAGGCATTTCAAGATGAAGTGGGGACTTGATCATAACTGGAAATCAGGAGCTGTGGATCAGACAGGCAAAACAAAATTGCTCCGAGCACAGTAAAATTGATCTGTAGCCAATGATCGAAAGGACTCATCAGCTCACGTGTCTGCCGGATAAATGAGGCGGGTGAGGAGGGGTCATGTATTGGAGGGTTATGAGTGCACCCTGGCAGGGTCATGGTGGGGCAGTGGGGGAATACATTGTCTGGCTCTGCTTCCGACAGATATCTGATCCCCCTCTGGGAAGATCTGTCTGAAAACGAAACAGACACTTTTCAATAAAGCTGGTGGCCTTTTGAAAATAAATGACTTGTGCTGCGGTCAGCCTGAGGAATAGCTCCACCAAATTCAAAATGGAAACATCTAATAATTTGAAGTGCAATTTCAGGGTAGAGCAAGCAAAGACACTCAGTTACACAAATAAACTGAATTACACGGAGTGTTGATGCAAGTATGTGATACTTTTCATATAAGTGACTTTAGATTCAAACATAACCAGAGGAACAGTTGTGAAACAACCTCATCTTTCCTACAAGACTCACAAATAATGTTTATTTTCATTATCGATTCAGCTAATGAGTATTAGCTTTGTCTGTTAAATACCAGAACATTGTGAGACAGTGCCCATAACAATTTCCTAAAGCCCAAGTTGCCATACCGACCAAAACCCAAAGATATTTGGTTTACTATCATAAACGACACGGAAAACTAGCACACATACATCTTCAAGAAACTAAAGCAAGCCTAGTTGCCTTTCACTTAGAAACTCAGGAGACAGCAAATATTTACATTTGAGAAGCTGATTTCTGTTTAAAGGTTATTCAAACGACTATTCGATTAATAAAATGAATGCGAGTGACAAATAAATTAATTAACTAATCGTTCCGGCTCTATTGCATAGCAAGAGATTGTCACGATTCTGAGTTTTGTTTATTTCCTGTTTTATTTTGTAGGTTCTTCTCGTGTCATGTCTAGTTTTACTTCCTGCCCTGTGTGTTTTCTCCTACTTTTTGATCGGTCTGCCCCGCCCTGATGTGTTTCACCTGTTCCTTGTCAGTCACATCAGCTGTCCCTCGTTACCACCCTTTTTTCCCTGTGTATATTAGGGTTCACTTGGCTCTGACTGTCTGTGTTTGTTCCTGGCTCTCAGTGTATCTGCTAGTGTTAAGTGTTTCCAGTTTTCTTGTTTTTTTTGGATTCAGCCTAATGTTTATTTAAGCTCGCTGTTTGTTCTGCTACCCTGCCTGACTGGTCTCCAGCCTTTGAGTCTTCCTTTTTATTCTCAAACTGTGACAGGCATACATTTACATAAAAAAAAATTATATCAATGTAAAGTTTTTGAGCCATTAATTAAGGGCTCAAATTTTTTTGCATGTGTTTAATGTGTAATGTGTTATACACAACTTTGCACCCCGAGTCCGAGCCTTTTTCTAAAATGATTCCTGGTGAAAGTCTTTACTACAAAATAAAATGCAACCTAAATGAAATCTTCATATAAATACTGTTGAACTCGGCCAAACCACATGTCAAAACTGACTTTGAAATGCATTTGTGAAAAAATGAACACTAACTACGTGGGTTGTTTTCCATGATTTGAGGCTTTTAGAGCCAGTGAAGAGAAATCTTTACACTACAGTATACAATATTCTGGACAACTGCGCCTCTAACTTGTTGCATCAGTTTGGAAAAGAGCCTTTCCTGTTTCAACATGCACCCAAACACAAAGTCAGGTCCATAAAGAAATGGTTTTCCCAGTTTGATTTTGAAGAACTTCCACTGGCCTGCACAGAGCCCTGACCTCAACCGCACCCAACACCTTTGGGATGAACTGGAATGCAGACTGTGAGCCAGTAAGCCAGACCTTATCCCAACATGGGAGCAATGCGTTCAAACAGAGGGGGTACGTCCCAGAGCCTGAAATTGCATTCACATTTCCTTCACTTGCTTCCCATCCTCGCGTCTTAGTCCGTCTCACTGAGGAAACCCGGGAGATACGCAAGGAAATCATGTGATGAGAGGGGAAACAAGGAAATGTGTGCTGTCAGCTGCACAGGAAGGCTGCTCTCATGTATCCTCACTCATAGCTCCTCGGAGATCCATCCTCCATCCTAGCTTCTCAGGGCAGGAATAAGAGCTTAGAGACGGCCTTCATGAAGGAGGGCCAGAACGACTTCCGGTTCTAAGGAGTAGCGAGGAGATATCAAATAAGAGACTTGGGAAGCTAGCATCTCAGACAGAGGGTGAAGACAGGTGCCATGGGGCAGTATGAGAAAGATAAAGTCATTTTTGAAAATTAAAGCATGTAAACACGTTCTAGTAGAAATCCCAAAATACAAGTATTAAGGGGGGGGGGTTGTATTTATTTGGTAGTTGAGTTCAAATAATTCAACAGTCTTTGCCCAGCATAGCTTACTGCACCTTTAACAATAACGTTACGCTAACTCAAGGCTAACATTGATTAAGCTAACGTGGTCGACCTGGTGTCTTTTATGTTTTCCCCCCATTCATTACAGGATGCATTTTTTGGTCTGTTTAGGCCAATGGTTGTGAAATCCCTGTATCCAAAGAGCAATGAGAGCAAATCCCTGCAGCCACGTTCCAAAATCTGGTGAGGAGTCTTACCAGAAGAATGGAGGCTGTTTAGCAGCTGCTGCTTAGCAGCAGATTAATACCCATGGGTTCGGAATACCATGTTCAACAATCACATATGGGCGTCAAGTTTACATGTCTACATACATGTGGCCATGTTGTGTAAAATGCAGCCCTGAAGCAGTGATGACTGCTTTTCCTCAGGAGAAACACAATCTGATACCGGAGCTGCAGAATGGCCGCGTAATCTACTTGATGATGTCAGGAGCCAGGGGCGGGGCTAGAAGTGGTGGCAAGGGGGGCCCCCCCCCCCCCCGACACAAAATTATAATACCATGGAACCAGCACTGAAATAGTTTTTTTTTTTTTTTTAAGTGGCAGACTGAGCCTATAGAAAATGTGTATTGTATTTGGATATACAATTTGTTTAAAATGAAAACAAGTGAAATGAATGGGATGTTTAAGTCCCTATATTCCCCCGACTGATTATTGGTCCCCCCTGTGCCACTTCACATCAAACAGAAGCCGACCAATTAATATCCAGTTTTCCCTGAACTTCAGCTGGCAGTAACATGTGCACACACTGAATGTTGCCTCAAGAGAAATTACTTTTTCTTTTTTAAATCCTCATGTAGTTCATATATAATATACGGCTGTAGATCATTTATAAATAAATCATTGTAAGAATGTTGAGATAGTGTTATTTCTGTGATGCTGAATACATCACTGCACTATGCCTCTGAGTGCTCAATGCTAGTAAATGAAGAATCAAAGTGCAAGCAGATTGTATTTTTCTCCCAGGATTTTATTGAATTACAATATTTAGACCTGACAAATGTGGATTGAAACAGGATTCAATCAAATCCAACGAGCACCAAATAAGAGTTGTCAGCCCCTACTCTTTCTCATTTGTATATCTCTAGCTTTTAAAGTGTGGCTCAGGGCCAAGAATTCCTGTACGGAATCCTACGAGCAACCAAATTATCATGAAATTGTCAGACAGCCAACAGGAACCAGCTGCCAGGCGTTGCACCGGTGGCATTTCAGCGATTGGTGGGACATGTGGTAACAGCGGTATGTGGGCGACACCGACGATGTCACTCCAAAGATCAGCTGAAAGCAGTCATCAACATTTACTGACATTTCTCTGCACTGGGGAAAAATAAATGGGTGTCTGGCAGCTGGTTTGATGAGATGTACCCACAAAAACACAGCCTCATGGTGCTAAACTGCAATTTCACCAATATGCAGAGCTGCATACAGATATGAAACATACATAACAAGAAATGTTTACTTGTACCTTATACCTGATGGTGTACATAAATGAAAATTGTGTCATAATGTCCTTAATTTTCAGCTCATGTTATATCCTGGATTAAACTCTCACAATTTTTATTTTTTTAAACATAAAGAACATACAATTCGTAACATGAACGCATGTTGCGAATTGTGTGTTCGCAACATGTGCGTCATCAGCGCTCCCCATTCATCAGCGACCCCCCCCTCCCCATTAGTCATCAGCACCCACCCACACAAAAATCCAAAGAAAACTTTTTTAATTTGTTTAAGTCATTTCGTGCTTTTTACAGCGGAAGTGGAAGCCTTATTTCAGGACAAAACTTTTGATATAACGGCATATTTAAACATCCCCTCACAGAGCTAAATCTAAAATATCACTGCTCCATGTCGGGCACTCACGCATAACTTGTAGATGTTATTACTCCGCAGCTACTCCCCAACTCTCTGCTTCTCCTAATTAGCAGACGGCCTGCAGAGAAGTGTGGGGCTGAGGTGACTCTGCATTGCCTGTGGCTGGTAATGATGGATCACAGGCGTCTGCGCCAGCCCAGCAGAGCGGCACAGCCAGGACTCAGTGGAGAGAGAGCAGCGAAAATATCTGCATCTTAGCCACTGATTCCATCTCGTAGTGAGTCGAGAAAACTCTGTTAACATCTTAGACTTCTGAAAGAGGGTTTTAAAAAAAAATCCTTTTCACAAGAAACGGTACAACAATATGAGATGAAACACATGCAATGCAGAATTGTATTGTTTCCCATACAAATACTTTTGATTTGCCTTGAATCCAGTAATTAAAGCTCGACATGAGTGATAATGGGTGATTTGACAAATTGTTTGTTGGCCGCACCTACTGGCCCCCACCAGCCTCCAAAGAATAATAATGTAAATACTGAAGTTTTTAACTCAAAGTTATGCCTCCAAATATTTCGAGAGCCAAACTGCCCCTTTAAGACAAAAGCAGATGATTCCATCTTACTACGCCTGTGAAGTACCATTCAAGGCAGATCAATGTGACAATTAAAAGCAGAGCTTTCTGCAACAAAAATGAAACACATTTATCTGAGTGAGGCATAGAAAAGACATATGAGGAGGAGGAAATCACAATACAAATTCGGAAACTTCCAAAGTACACAAAACATCTTTTGTTTCTCCACAGTCATCTCTACTGGGGAAAAGTCAACAACGTAAAAAAGCAACCGCCTGTGTAAAGATATGATACAAGTAGTTGTGATTGTGAAACAAACTAAAGATAGAAAGGGGGAACAATTGACGGTAACTGTTGTGTTTGCATTCAGCCTCCAAATTAGGAACTCAGTCCTTGCTGTTCTGAGTTCGCACCTGCATGGTTTAACGCACTTATTGTAAGTTGCTTTGGATAAAAGCATCAGCTAAATGAAATGTAATGTAACCTAATGAGCCAGATGGTTTGTTGTCCGTATGTGTGTGAGTGAGTATGTGTGTAGTTCCTTGTAACTTGCTGCTGTAACAGAGACATTTTCCAATTTGGGATTAATAAAGTCCATCTATCTATCTATCTATTCAGAACCTCAGGAACAGTATCAGTTTCCTCCTTTTCCCAGGCTTTGCGGGTCTGGCTAGTCCACACAGCATTCTGGGATGGGAATAAAACTTGCTCTAGTTTATTGGCATTTCTTTGAACCAATCACAATTGTCCTGGGTGGTGATAAGCCCCGGACACAATGACGGTGCCGCTGCAAAATAGCCTCGGGAAGGAACTTGTTTTGGTGGAACATGTGTACGTTCAAAGGTTGTTCAAAGTGCTCATATTATGCTAATGTTCAGGTTCATAATTGTATTTAAAGGTTATATCAGAAGGTTTACATGGTTTAATTAAAAAAAAAAAAGTATTTTTGTTGTACTGCACATTGCTGCAGCTCCTCTTTTCACCCTGTGTGTTGAGCTCTCTGTTTTAGCTACAGAGTGAGGCATCTCACTTCTGTTCCATCTTTGTTGGGAGTCACACTACTAGCCAGTCAGAAGCAGAGTATGAGGGCGTGCCACGCTAGCAGCTAGGTGAGCATTATAACGTGTGTTACAAAGTGACCACGTTGGTCCCTGAAGTAAAGGCTGGACTACAATAGAGCTATTTGGAGCAGTTTGTGAACAGTGTTTTCTGTTGGAAATGGTAAGTCCCTTTGGGGTGGACTTTGGGCTTTCTCACTTTGTAAACCTATAACATGCACAAAAATATATATAACACAATAAAGGAAAGGGAAAAAGCCAAAAAGCATAATATGAGCACTTTAAGTCATGCAACAGAAAACTCAGATTGGACAGATAGTCTAGCTAGCTGTCTGGATTTACCCTGCAGAGATCTGAGGAGCAGTTAACCATAGTCCTCAGAAATCCACCAGAGTTTAAAATTCCAACACAAAGAAAGCGGAAGGTAACGAACATCCCGCCAAAAAGAAGTGACATCCAGGAATTTCCAGTGGTACCGGAGCAATCCCGGAAGTGGAACGTCGTGGATATAGACTACTTTTTAACTAGCGATCCCTTACCCTTCCTTATGTATTCATTTTGAGAGGTTGTAAAGCACTTTGCAATGCAAAATAAATACATTATTTTTATGCATTACTCAATATAGGTCATACATACCAGAGGAGGGGAGGCTGAAGGACACTTCGACAGTGAATGACACATACAGTAGATTGCTGTAAACATAAAACGTGTGCTTCACAGGATGCCCTCAGTAGCTACCAGATCACCCTGCTCTCACAAACGGAAACCTCGGTCTCATTCATTGCCTTTATTTCCCTGCACAGAAGCTCAGCCCTCACCAGTCTCCTTGAAGACAGATTTAGCCTCTAAAGGTGAAGGTATTTGTTTAGTTAATGTCCTTTTACAATCCTGAAAGCCCTCGCTGGTGAATTGTCAGCAAAGTTTATTGGGTAAATCTGCCAGTGGCTGCCTGGAGTGGAAACAGGGGTCAGAAGAGAGGTCTCTTGACTAATATCGTTGCAGTTTTATCTTTCATGTTTGAAGTGAATGAATCCAGGCAAAAGTTAAAGACGTCATCCCCTTTGGGCCCAAGAAAGCAAGTCATCGTTCTAAAATTTTTTAAATTGTTTTCTGTTCCCACAGAAACGGACACTTAGACATTGACATTTACCTGACAGCAGAAATATATACAAAGTGAGTCAATTCCTCTCCATGCCTGGTTTGTGTCACACAATGGATGCGGCTGACGTGATTCATAGAAAGGTTGAATGGGAGCTGGCAGCGATAGCTCAAGGTAATCAACGTTCCACAGCATTGAGGTGTCTGGTTATTGTAACCTTGTCATGAAAAAAAAAAACAATAGATTCCCATAATGGACTGAAGCGAGCTGGGTCATGGAGAACTGAACTCTAGTCTATCACATCTACGAAGGAAGATTGGGTTAAAAACATCAGAGCAGCAGAATTATCAAATAGTTGTGCTTCCAGGGTAAAAGCTCTGTCTTAGGACCTTTTCACACCTGAAAGTCCCAACCAAGGCCCGGACCAAGGTTCATCTTTTCATTACATTGTATACATTTGATCATTTGACCAAATTTGATCGAGCTATGTTGTTATATGTACAGTATCAGGATACATTGTGTGTGATCTGCAACTTCGCTAAGCACTCTTGGCTGTTTCTTGGTAAACTAAATAAACTCACAAAAAAAAAGCTCCTTCCGTACGGAAGCAGAGCCGATTTTGAAGCTACGGCCGGCTGAGCAGCCGAGACAGAGAACATTGGAAAGAACTGCAGGCTTTTTCCACACCATATCCCTTATTCCTCATTCAGAGAGATAGAGATATGGCTGAACGAACGTCGCTGAATTGTCCCCTAAATGTCTTTTGAGCTGCCACTTTGTGAGACTGTCCTCGCCAGAGAAAAACAAATCTCACATACAGTAGTAAGACAAGTAATGGTTTTGAATGGGTTTTATGGGCTTTTGGTGTTCATCCAGTACTTGTAAAACTTTACATTTAGGAAAAATGCAAAAATACCCCGACTGAAGTTCACATAATGTCATCTCTCAGCATAATTATGTGATTTTCTGCAAACATTAAGGCCGGTTCTGAACAATAGTTTGTCTTTGAGAGTCTATTACTGCAGTGAAACAATAAACCCTGCTGCGCTAGCGGAGCCATTAGCTTTGTATTGCCTCTGCCTCTTATTGCCACTTTATGAATATGGCTTGTATTTCATCTGCCAATTTGGTCAATAAATAAAATTACAATATCCAGTGTGTTTGTCTCTCTGTGATGGAACTCGGCTGTTGTGATCTGCATCAGTTCCATCTAACGTTTTGGCTTCATCACAGTGTGTGTATGGATATGGATGTGGTCATGAATACAAACATTTATGTTTTTCTTATAATAATAATAAGACTGTTACATTGTCCCAGGGCCGTGGAGTGTTTACATATCTCCCTGTTATTACAGCTGATGGTGACACTGAAATTATTTTTCACTTGCCCCCATCCACTCGCAGGTCAAAGCGCTGTGTCAGCAGTGGGGGGTTCAGTGCCTTGCTAAACGGCATTAAGGCATTGTGGATTCTTGCAGGGGCCTTTAAATACAGAAGCAGGACACCTAGTTGTGTATTATTGCTTAAACATGAGTGTGTTACATCCAGGGGTAGATGCGTAGGCTGAAGCTCAAGTCTCTTATTTGATAGCTCTTAGCTTCTCGCTTGAACCGGAAGTTGTTCTGGCCCTCCTTCGTGAGGGCCGTCTCAAAGCTCTTATTTCTGCCTCGAGGAGCTAGGATGGAGGAGGGATCTCTGAGGAGCTATGAGCGAGGATCAGTACCGTAGTCACAAGATCGGTCTTGGTCATAAGACCGGTCTCAAGACAACTTTTTGGAGGTCTCGGTCTCGTCTCGGAATCGACCATATTTTTACTCGGTCTCATCTCAGTCTCGGATGAAGGACTCAGGATTTTATTTCAAGACCAGAACTGCAGGGATATGACTACATTGCCCCTGCATTGTCTAATTTTATGTGTTAAGATTATTACTGTGATGGATGTAAAACTCCCTGCTTGAAATGCAACCAATAACTTGACTCATTTCTAGTTTGAAATTTGTTACTGTTAACCCCCTCTCCCCGCCCTTCTTAACACGCACTCTAAAGAAAGTGAATGCTGGAGACAGGAGAAGCTCTGGCTGTCTGACACTGGTCTGGTCTTGGTCTTGACTCAGTCTCAACCCCTCACAGTCTTGGTCTTGACATGGTCTCGATACACTCTAGTCTACACACTGTGATAATTCTTTTTATTTTTTATTTAACCTTTATTTAACCAGGTAAGCCAATTGAGAACATATTCTCATTTGCAACAATGACCTGTCCAAGAGAAGGCATAAAACGTGCGAGATAACATAGACTTACCCATTAAATACACAAAAATAAAGACAGACATGCAAAATACAACATTAGGTGGTCTTGACTACAACACGGGCGAGGATACACGAGAGCAGCCTTCCCAAAAGCCGTGCAGCTGAAGGCCGTTGCAAACTCCGCCCATACAGCTGACGAATTCATGTGACGCTTCACAGGAAAGGACATCACATCCCTCTAAAAACACAATTCCTCGTTTCCTCTGTCCTCACGTGATTTCCTCCGTCTCTCCCATGCTTCCTTGGTGGGACGGACTAAGACGTGAAGAAGGAAGCAAGTGAAGGAAACGTGGATGCAATTTAACGACATGAGAACTAGCCATAGCCTGTGTAAGTGAAGCCAAAACATCTGGATTGGCCCCTGGTGGCTGCCTGCAGTACAGGTCACATCAAACACATTTTTCCCAAAGATGGTTACTGTCATTTTAGGTAGTTCTGATCACGCTGATGTTTGTATAAGTGTTCCATTTTTCTGATAAGTTGGTTTTTAATAGTTATTAGATGCTATAAAAACGGGGTGAAACTCCATGATTGACAGCTGTGATTGACAGCTGTGATCGACTCGCGATTGGTCAGCAGGGTATCTGGGATATTTAGGCTTCTCTTTTATACAGTGGGAGGAAGTGGAGACGTGTCGTCCATCTTTTTTTTCTTTTACCGTCTATGGTATTAGTGTCTTGTGTGCTGCTTTTGTGTATATAAATGAATGCCAGCACGTTTTCACAACCTGGCATTAGCATGTCATCCTATTAGCTGCGGCTGTAACTCTACAAAGAGCGTACCAAATAAGAAGTCACAGGTTCAGAGATGAGTCAGACAATCTGCTTTAGCATCTGTGACTCGGCAGCACTCCTTGCCACCCTCTCCTCAACCATTTTCCCCGTGTAAGTGCGCGAGATAAGAGAGGAGCGGATGAAAGATGATGATGATTAAAATAATACGCCTCTTATCAGGGGCGCAGAAAGCCTCTCAGTGCCCACTGAAGAGGCCTTGTCATGCGGTCGATACTGCCTCTGTGTTAAAAATGAAAAGTATTGATCTCTTTCACCTCAAGCTGCTCAGCTGATTGAGCCTGAGAAAATCTGTATTAGCTGCCAACCCCTCAGAAGCGGGGCCGAGAATGATAAACCAGACGAAATGCCTCACAGTTCATCTGAGGGAGCCGCATTTCCCGTCAATATGATTTCAGGGAGGGGAGCTGAGTGGCTTGTCCCGTCCAGTCCTGTAAGTCACACTGATAACAGCTTTATCTCTGAGACGCCTCTGTCCTCAATCACACCTGGACATCCCCCAGGTTTCAGATAGACCTGGCGTGACTCCTTGTTTACACTAACATGCCTAACCGGAGCGGGTGAGGTGACTAAATTGAAGCAAAGGCCCGCTCCCTCCCACAATAATCAGTCTGGGAAACAGCTGCAGGCTATCAGAGTCGGCCCAGACAAAGTTTGTCATTGAGCAAAAGGTAACGTGGTGACAGACTGAGGTCTGTGCTCGGCAGCACTACAGTCCCTTTCATAAAGGCCTGCACAGTGAGCTCACAGCTGGATGATTAGATTAGTGTGACCTGTAATCGAATGACAGGGTCCTGTGACACAGACACACACACACACACACACACACACACACACACACACACACACACACACACACACACAAACAAACCGCAGTGGGTTATTTCTGCTCATCTCTCCGTATCACAACATCACATGCACATACCAACACAGATATGTGGGATAAATCTCCAGCATGAACACAAACATGTACCTCCTGAGTGAATGTTTCCCATCACTGTGTCCATATGTTTTGTGAGATAATGAGCAAAGTGGAGAATGGGCCAGAGAGGCAGAGATCACCTGCTCCATACTGATGAGGGACATTGATCGCAGAATGCTACTTTCAATCTGTTAGCGGCTGAGTGGCTGGGACTGAACACACCAGGAGGTTTACAAACTGCTTTTCTCCATTATTCTTGATTTGGATCCTAATTAGTCTCCACAAATATAAAGACAGTGAGTATTATCTTAAACAGCAACGTCTATATCACACAGTATGAATGAAGCTAGCTGCTATACAGAAGCATTATACCACTCTGCCACAGTACACAAGTTTCTATGTTTCTGCAGTAAAGAAAGCTGCAGTTTCAGGACCACATTTCTACAACCCTAGTTACCGAACAAAACTGGAATACTGCACAAGCGTCAACACTTAAGTTAGGTTAGGTTTTACCCTGAAAATCTAGGGTTCTTCAAATGGGGTCCTAGGAACATGCTACTTGAAAGATTATATTAAAGGGACAACCGTTTTAATCAGTGTTGCTACTATGTAGCTTCTGGCCAACTGTGGCAGCACTGAGAGCACTGCTGACTCAACTTGGGCTGTGTCTCAAACCGCCTACTTGCACACTTCAAACACTTAGTTTTAAGTACATAGTGGAGATAACGCAAAAAAGTCTAAAAGTACCCGGATGACCCCCTAAAAACGGTCAAAAAGTTCAGTGTGGAACGATGGACACTACGCACACTAAACGGGCGCCATCTTGACTACAAAGCGGAAAGGGGAGGGACCATGGACGTCGACCGACAGCTGATTGGACGAACGCGTCACGTGGTTTTGGCTTCTCCCGGATTTCACAACCGAGCATAATGGCGGCTCGTTCAGAATACGATCTCGTATTTTACGAAAATAGTTCACCGAAACGTGTTTCTGAAAACATTTTAAGCGAGAAATAGGCCGTGCAGTTGCTGAATCTGTCTTCATTTCAGATCAACAAAGGTCAGTTTGAAAGATTTTCATCAGATTTTGAGAGGCGGCGAGCCGAGCCGACCGCTCGTCATTGCCCGTAAGTGTTTTAACGTAAGTGTTCCTTTTGGGACAATACTAACCATTGAAAGTGGGCACTACGGCAGTAAGTGGTCAGTGCACATTAGCAGTGTACTGACGGAAGTAGGCGGTTTGAGACACAGCCTTGGTGTGCGAGGAAGAAATCCTGCGCCATCTTTGATTTTACATGAGGCCATCAATCTGCATTCTTGTCTGTACAATACTTTTTGGATGTTTCACAAGTCCACGACAACCATAGCAACCATGGACTCTTGAAACAACAAAAAGTATTGTCCGTTGTCTATTTAGGCAAGAACGATCCAAATGCCCAAAGTGTTGATGCTCTTAACGTCGAGGGTGTTTTGGGAGTTGAATAGTGTGAACTTGGGGTAGTATTCCAGCATCCATTTCATATGAACTGGCAGCTATGGTGAAGGTTGATCAATCCTTAGTCTCTGCAAAATAGTCTCGGGAAGGAACTTGGTTTGGTGAACATTTGCACCCCGCAAAAGAAAACGTCACATGCAATGTTATATGAAGGTAACTGTTCACACAATACAGTAAGATGAGCTATTTAAATTAACTGGATACATGGTGAAACGTAATTTGCTCTTACCAGTGTATCGCTGTGTACTTTGTCCACAGTAATCCCTCCAATCAGTCCCAAAACGTTCCAGTTAGAAAGTAAATGCAGTAAATTTTTATAAATCTTCACAATCATTCCATAAATGAACCAAGCAGGCCTGCCTTATTGCACAATTCAAATTCCATTTTTAGCATGTAGCTTGCTAGCTCGAAGGCTATTGTGGTTTCCCGTAGTGAAGGGATTTTGAGAACGGCAACACACAGAGAGCAGACATGCAGGATATCAAGCTTTATCCTGGAAATGTACTTCCGTTGATCCAGACTACTCAATCGTCCTAGAAGGCAGTTGTGTCTTTTGTCCTCAGAGGATTTAATATTTTTTTCTGACTCGCCTTCAGTTATGGTGCACTTAAAGCAATGACCAGCAGCAAGCGGTGCCATGAATGCTTTAGGACTTTTTTGCCCCGGGCTTCACCTTGCAGGTTGCATACAGTCCTAACTTGTTTTTAGAGTTCTTATGCAGCCTGAAAGAAAAAAACCTGCAGGCAGACTGACGCCGCCTTAACACTGGCAGTGTGTTCCGGAAACGACCGGAAGTCATTCATTTCCTATGGAGATTCGCAGACTGCATGCGAATGGGTCCGAACTGGGTCCGAAGGAGTGCGGTGCGGAATAAATCGTGTCAGTTGGTCATCCGGATGCGTTAAATAAATTGAACTCTTGCGAAAGGCTACGGACGGTTCCTATCCAACAATTCCAGCGTTGCTATGGTACTGATAAACAAACCTACTAATGCTAATTAGTTAGCTAGCAACAGACATCGAACTATTGACATTATACCGCTATATCACATTTAACCGACGTGACATGTCAACGTCCTGGGCAACTTTTCTCCACGCAGCAGCCTCTCTATTTATATCTGTATAAGAGAGGTCATAGAGAATCGTACATTCAGACACTTATCAGTTGTTCTAGTCTCTCTGCCATTTTTGTGAGTCGCTTCCGAAACTTTTCCACGGTGTAGTACGACGTCCGCTGGGGGCGTATTACGGAGCTGATTTCAAGTGCCAGTGTGAAGGCGGTGTGAGGGTTGAAAACTGTTCTTTTGTTAACAATATTCAATCTATTTACAGTTAATATTCTCCTAAAAAAAAAAAAAAAATATATATATATATATATATATATTTTATACTTAACCCAAACCACATAACTAAATAATGGGTGGGACTCAGGATGCAAACCCCACGCTGTCCACCACCACCACCCCCTAACAAATTTGGAGTGTAACACTTCCCTCACTCAAAAAGAGCAGTGCCACAAAACATAATCCGAGATGCAATTTCCAAGCAGCAATTTTGTCTTCCTTCAAAGCGTATTTGATACAAATAGAGACAGGGGTGAAATAAAATGTTTCCCAATTTACATATAAAATGGCTATTTACATTCTCAGAGCCTGAAA
The DNA here is from genome assembly GCF_008315115.2 of Sander lucioperca. Taxonomy (NCBI): domain Eukaryota; kingdom Metazoa; phylum Chordata; class Actinopteri; order Perciformes; family Percidae; genus Sander; species Sander lucioperca. The sequence continues at coordinate 26,711,935 of NC_050186.1, read as the reverse complement.
GGCCTGAAGAAAAATGTGTAAAAGCAACGCTTTTAGGATGCTAAACAGTCACATTTCCCTTGTTCTTATTTATTAAAGGACTTTTTTTTTTCCTGGCTTTGAACTGCTCACGGCAGTTTCAGTCCCATGCAATATGATTAAAGTAGACTGTTGTATTATTATGTCTAAATTATCTTTTCAACATACTCTACTTGGTAGCACAGTTAGCAAGCACCAGCTTGCTAACTAGCACCAGCAAGTAGGCACTGCAGACTCTGACCCTTGGTTCGATCCCCAGTCTGGGCTAGGCCTTTTTGTGTGGAGTTTGCATGTTCTTCCAGACTTTCTTTGACATACTATTCTATGACTTTTTTATGATTTTTTTTAATATACTATACGATGACTTTTTTATGACTTTGTTTTGACATACTACACTATGACCTTTTTATCACTTTTTTCTCATTACTATACTTCGACATACTATACTATGATTTTATTTCGATATTCTATCGATGACTTTTTTATCACTTTTTCCAATATACTATACTATGGCGTTTTATGACTTTTGATACTATGACAGGCTACAGTATTTCTTGCCATACACAAAGCCTTCGTCTTGAGGCATCAATACACATTTGCAATCCCAAAACGGTGTTCTCTTCAAGCAATAATCCAAGTTCAACAGCTCCAGTATTTTTTTTCTGTGCTCCAGTATTTTCCAGACATGTGCAGTGTCAAAAAAAACTAATAAAATGAATAGATCAGATGAACTGCATCTGGGCTTATTTATTTTTCTATGTATTTATTTGCACCCCTGCTGGTAATTTGTAACAGGCTTAGTAACAGTCCCCCATGCGTTGCATGTTCCCACCCCATCTTTTTAAGTACGTGTTTGCAGCGGGCACTTAAATGATGACGGAGTGAGTCTTAATGGGTGTTATCTTATTAAGTGGGAGGAAGAGGAGGAAGAAGAGAAGCGGGAGATGAAAGAGAGCAATTGTGACTGGTGAGAGAGGATGAGGAATGAAAGAAGGAGCAGCAAGAGGTGAGAGAGTAAGAAGAGGATGAGGGGGAGGGAAAAGGATAAGGAGGAGAAGATTAAACATGTAAGGGGAGAAGTAGCAGGAGACGAGAAAGAAAGAGGTTTTGTGAAACTCGAGGAGCAATAAAAGCAGGAGGACAAAGATGAGTGAGGGGACAAGGAACCTAAGAATGCAGAGCAAGAGATAAATGACTAAAGGAAAGTAATCGAGAAAGAGGAGGGGAAGAAGGAGGGAAGAAAAGAAGGATGAGGAGGAGACGAGTGACAAGGAGTAGGAGGAGCAGTGGTGGACTGGTTCTAAGTAACTCAAGTACTGTACTAAAGTACAAATTTGAGGTATTTGTAATTTACTCGAGACTTTTCTTTTCATGCCACTTTATACTTCTATTCGCCACATTTCAGAGAGAAATATTGTACTGTTTACTCTACTACAATAATCTGACACCTTAAGTTACTAGTTACTTAACAAATTAAGATTTTTTTTTGCACACAAAACACACATTGTTTATAAAATTCAATGTTTTCTTATAAATAAAACTACCCAACAATATACAGGCCTACAAGTCCAGCTGAAATGATTTGCCAATTAAATGCATTATTAAACTCTTATGATCATTTCCAGTTTCTAAAATGTGAGGATTTTCCTGCATTGAGTACTTTTTTTATACTTACATACATTTACTTAAGTACCATTTTCAATGCAGGACTTTAACGTTTTTTAACAGGGTGGTATTAGTACTTTTACTTAAGTAAAGGATCTGTTGGAGTATTGGATTGGCAGTGCATGGGCAGCTGCAGGTCATGGAGGCCACAGCCGATCCCAAAGATGGGAGGATCTGACGGGGACCTTCCTGAAAGAGGAGGTGATTTATTACACAGGCCATAAATCAGCATGTCTGACCTCCCCTGCACACAGCTCACGCCCCTAACTGTTTACTCTGCCGCCCCGGCTATCCATTATGTGGCAACTGTCAGACGCAAACAGCAGCAGATACACTGATGATACTCGGGTCTGAGTTGCCCGGGGCGTGGAGATGGACTGCTAAATGATCACTGGTTCAGCCAACTGCTTTTTTTGAAGTTGCATTTCAAGTTGAACGGAGGTCACCTGTGTTTTTATGTTAAATACCTGTATCTGGAGGGTCTAATGAGTGGTTGGTCAAAGAAGGGCAGGGGACAAAAATCTGTTTACTAAAAAATACCTTCTAAATGGTTTTGACAAATATGTTTGGGAGGAAACATGCTGTGTGGATTCTGTTTATTGGCAGTGTTTTGTTTTTTTCCAGTCTGCATCCAAAGATCTTTTACTGCAAAGAATTAGTAGAGTGGTGGTCCTGGTGCATGGTGAGCGTACAAGGTGCAAAAAAACTTTTGCTTTGCTGAAAAGTATCAATTTTGTTTTACCCAACCTGATAATGACATGTTCTACTGATTTGGTTTGTGAGCTTGTTCTGTGTTTGTACCATAGACTAAAAATAATGGACAAAGCTTCCAGGCCTGAAAGATGAAGCCAATGCGGAAGTGCATTAAAGAGGTCTGTTTCTATAGAAGTCTATGAGAAAATGACCTTACATCTCACTTGCTTTATTATCTTAATAAACATTTACATAATGAATTTATGGTCTCAATTGCTACTTTCAAGTCTTCCTCAAAACAGCATGATGTTCCATTTACTTTAAAATAGACAATAGCGCAGGGGATGCTTTAGGGGCGTGGCTACAATCATGATAGAGGCTTAGCAATGCTAACCATGGCCCTGTGGACATTAAAAAAGAAGTTAACTTGTTTTTTGGGTGTTGTCCATGTTTCCATCTCAAACTTCGACCCTCTCACTGTGGGTTATCACTTCGTCATAGTTAATTGGAACATTTTGGTCGCCTTAAAATGTCTTGTTCAGCTTTCTGCCAACCAAGCTAGCTAGTTAGCGATAGCGTTAGCTGCTAACTTATAGCAAAGTTTGCCGATTTTCTTTTACCCGCCGGTAAATTGCAACCGTAAACAACACTGGCTTGGCCGCGTCATCCTCCACATTCGGTTGCAAAAAACCAAGATCGCCAAGCACCAGGTTCCAAAAGGACAATCCACAATGGGTTACGTCACTGATGCTACATCCATTATTTTTTACAGTCAATGGTGTTTCCCCACATACGAGTGCATGACTGTGTGCTACGGTGTGTGTATGCATATGTTGTATCGAATTAATTCAACCCCACAAGTGACAGAAGCAGAGATTACAAAACTAAAGCCTCTGGAAGATTCCTCCTGCGGTCTCTGCAGGTCTCTCAGTGTTAGTTTAGATAAGATAACCTCACACACTTTAGCCAATCAACCTAAATTATCTGAAAACTGGAGAATGTAAACATTGACTTATCTCATGGCTGATGAGGGGCAGGTTTGCTTTCAGGCAATATCTCTGTGTCCCTGCTGTCATCAGGTGAACAGTCCTTACCTTTTACACAACAGAATGATAAAGAAGTTGCTAACTATGTTTCACCCCTCAGTGGTCTACCTCGAGGATTATGAAGAGATTAAGAATGTTTCATTTAATGTATTTATTTGAAATGCGGCCACTGTAGATTGAATTCTGAGTCATGTGACCCAAATACAGAACCACTGTGGTTCTGTATGTGGGTCAACCACATTGGAATATTTGGTGCAATTTTTGATTGTCTCTTGCTTAAAGTTTTAAGTCAAGCTCGCAGCATGGCTGGAAAAGTCAGTTGGTCCACCACTAAAATAGTAAGGCTAAAATGTCTCAACAAGTTGAATAGCTTGCAATGAAACTGGCGGGGCTACAGATATTTACATTCTCCACAGGATGATCCCCTGACTTTCCATCTGGTGCCACCATCAAGTTAAAACTTTAATTTAATACTAGCAAAACCATCACTCCCACCTTAGCTGTGTTAGCATTACTTAGCTAACGTTAGCATGCTAACATGTTAAACTACAACGGCAAACCATAGACTGTAAAATAATGGACGTGGCATCAGTGACATCACCCATTGGTTTGTGGACTGCCGTTTTGAAGCCTCGACTTTGGCGATATGGGCTTCGCCATCTTGTTTTTTAGCAACCTGATGTGACGATTTTTGACATGAGAGTGGAGCTGGGGAGGATGAGGCTGCGCTAAACTAAACGCTAAAGAGGGAAAGTTGCCGATTTTCAACCCTTCTGAAGCGAGTCATCCAGTGGACATTTACTGGTGAGCAAACACGGACCTTCCGGGTACCATTCATCTGCATGTACGACAGTAGAAAGAATCGGCAAGCTAGCGTTAGCGGTAGATAGGTAGATCGTTTGGCATAACGATGAACAATACATTTTTAGGCGACCAAATGTTTCACTCAACTTTGATCAAGTGAAAACACACAGTGAAAGGGTCAAAGTTGAAGAAGAAAACCTACACCCAAAAACAAGTTGACATTAGGTTAGGGTTAACATTTCATATCAAAGTACTGCTGGCTGTACCACACAGACCTGAAAGCAAGGCATTTTATCATTTATTGAGCTAGGATACTGCTGCCCCAGAAAGTCTGAAGCCAGCCATGTCATACTGTACAGAAACCATGACTGTAATGTAGATAATGGGTAGATACTCAGTCTTGGTGCTAGTTGTAGGGTTATCACTAAGTTCACGCAGGTGTGTCGGCCAGAACACCACTTAAGGCCAAATATCATGTGAGTAAATAAATGAAGAGCTGAGAGATGTTCCTTTTCTGTTTATTTCTTCCTTGTTCCTTTTATACATTTGAGTGTGAGTGTGGTTTCTATAAACAGAGAAACAAATACAAATGAATAAAGAAACATATGTATATACTCATTCCTCTTTAAGCACTAATATACATTACCAAACATAAATAAACAATAATCAGCATATGGCTATATACCTCTTAAACTCCAAGAATATAAGCAGAGAAGAGGGATTCAAACACTTATTATATGGGATTCTCATAGATTTTCCACCATCCGTTAAGTTACTGCTAACGTAGACAGCACTTCCTGTTATCTATGATACGCTTTAAAGCCTCCAACTAAGTAGACGGCTTGATGCCTTTATTGTGAAAATCCCAGACCGGATGTTATATTCCGTTCAAGCTAGCAAAGTCTCGATAGAGAAGCCTCAATAGCGGCACAGATAACACTATTCAATACCACTAATTACTTATTTTACTCAACCACAAAGTACTGAACAATTTCAACAACAAATATAAAACGTATCAACATGTTTAAACACAATGTTACATATTCTGACCCGACCCGACGTACTGAGTCGGGTGAGCCGAAGGCGACAAACTAGCTTGAATGAACGTGGCTATAATTAGCACAGTGGTTGCGTAGCGTGGCGACCCCTTAAACTCTTAACTCTCGTCCACATTAAATAGCAGAAATGAAAGCTGGTCTAACAAAGAAATACAATATTACGAGTGGTGCAGCAGATATACTTACTCTTCTCATTTACGCACACTCTGAAGAAAATGCTGCTCACAACTACACTCCAACTGACCGACTATCTTACTGCTAATTAACCGTGTGACGTCAGCTATAATATACCAACCAGCACGCACTTTGGCTACCCTGTTATAAGCACTGAATAAACGAGAGTAAACGTGAAGCATAAAAAATATGGTCAACTGTACTAAATAATTGCAACACTAACATAACTTTGGGGCCTTTTCTACAGCCGCCCCCAAATATATGTAATAAATTTGCTCATCAATAAAGGCAACAAAGTTCTATGGCTGGGGTGTAGTGGCAGGAGTAGAACTGTCTCCATCTTCTCCAGAAGGAAGTGCAGGGAGGACAATCAGTCTGGCAACTGGCCGGGTGTAGACTCTGTCCTTCACCTTTACATCAGCGGCTCTGATGTGCCCGTCAGGGCTGGGATGAGTCTTGACCACTCTCCCAATGGGCCAGAGGGCCCTCGGAAGATGTGGATCAGTGATCATCACTACACAGTCCCCTGCGATATCAGCTGGTGTAGCCTGCCACTTCTGGCGAGCTTGCAGACTCGACAAGTAGAGCCGGATGAAACGGGCCCAAAAGTGGTCAGCCAAAACTTGGGAGTGTTTCCAACGTCGGCGACAGATGAGCTCGCTTTCGGGGTAGACTACCTGCGGTAGAGAACCATCAGGCCGCCCCATAAGAAGAACACTGGGGGTCACTGGATCTGGGTCGCTGGCATCTGAAGAAACATAACCCAAGGGCTTACTGTTGAGGATCCCTTCCACCTCAGTCAGTACGGTGCGAAGCACTTCTTCAGGAACAGGTTGAGCACCAACGGTGGCATAGAGTGCACTCTTAACTGAGCGTATCTCCCTCTCCCACACCCCTCCGAAGTGGGGAGCTGCTGGGGGGTTAAAGTGGAACGAGATCTTCTGTGGTGCAAGGAGATGTTGCAGTTCGTTAGACATTCCAACAAAGGTCTCGCGGAGCTCTCGCTCACCTCCCTTGAAATTTGTCCCCTGATCGGAGAACAGCTCAGCAGGCGTTCCTCTACGGGCGATAAACCGACGAAGGGACATCAGAAAAGCGTCAGTGTCAATAGAGCTGAGGAGGTCCAAGTGCACCGCCCTAGTTGTGAGGCACTTGAAGATGATCCCCCATCTCTTCTCCCGGCGTCGGCCCACTTTGATCTCAAATGGCCCAAAGCAGTCCATCCCTGTAGAATAGAAAGCAGGCTTGAAAAGGCGCATACGGGCTGATGGTAGGTCTGCCATCTTCGGCACTGTAGGTCTTGCCCTCCATCGTCGACAGTCAGCGCAGCTGTACTGATAGCGCCGGACAGCCTCACGCCCTCGCAGGATCCAGAAAGAGCGTCGAAGCTCGGCAAACACCCGCTCTGGACCTGGGTGGCGGAGGCGGTTGTCAAAGTCTTGGATCAGAAGCGTAGTCACTCGGTGACTTGGGTCTAAGATGACTGGATGGAGAGTGGTCAGTTCTAGGCCTTCTGCTCGACGGAGTCGTCCTCCAACCCGGATGAGCTCTCCCCTTTCATCCAGCTCCGGAGACAGCGTGCGAAGTCGGCTGCTGCTGGGGACTGGCTTACCAGCTTTCAGTAGGCTGTATTCTTGCTGAAAACAATCCCTCTGAGCCCTCTGCAGTATCAGCTGTTCAGCCTGTCGGTAGTCTTCAGCTGTGGGCTTATCATTAGAGTTGGCCGCCCCATGCAGCTCCTGCACTGTCTCTTCCAGCAGCTCCTTCCAAGAGCCGTACTGGCCCATGTCTGAAGTAGATTGGCTTGATGCAACTGCGGCGACCCCACAGAAGGTAGATTTGCGCAGCTCTGAGGTATCTTCTGCTTGGTCAACAGTGGGGTCCTCTGGCCATGAGTCTGGACTAGTCAAGAGGAAAGTGGGTCCCAGGCTCCATCTATTTGGCTGAACAAGCTCTCGCAGCCTTTTCCCTCGTGTTACGTCATCAGCAGGGTTCCTTGCGGTATCAACATATCTCCAGGCATGCCTGTCAGTCAGCTCCTGTATCTCGGCCACGCGGGTGCCCACAAAGACTTTGAATCGGCAGGATTCAGACTTCAGCCATGTCAGCACCGTTGTGGAATCTGACCAAAGGGTTGTCTGATCAATATGTATGGTAAGCTCCCTCTTCAGCACCTGTGAGAGCTGTGCACCAGTAAGGGCAGCACAGAGTTCCAATCGGGGCATAGAGTGAAATCGCTTGGGAGCAACTCTGGAACGGGCCATCAAGAATGACAGATGAACTTCACCGTGTCTGTCAGTGGTCCGGAGGTACGCCACTGAGCCATAAGCCTCTTCTGAGGCATCGCAAAATACATGCACCTCTCTCTGAAGACCGGAGATGTCCACGTCCTTCGACAAGTACGGTCGGGGCAGGGTGACTTGAGGTAAAACTTGTAGTTCTTCTTCCCAGGCTTTCCACTGCTGCAGAAGCTCCTGCGGTAGTAGTGGATCATCCCATCCCCTGTGTTTGTCCCACAGGTGTCGGACGATTATCTTAGCCCTGGTGGTGTAGGGTAGGATGAACCCCAAGGGGTCGTACTGACTCGCTAGCACCTTGTAGATATTACGCATCGTGGGGACACCGTACTCCACATGACGATGCTTGTAGCCAAGGACATCAGTGTGGAAGAGCCAGCTTAGCCCTAGAGTAGATTCTGGGGTATCTGTCTTGTTCTGAGCCAGCCATAACTCAACACTAGCTGAGCAGCTCTCTTCTGGTAGGTGACTTATTACACCTGGGTCGTTGCTGGCCCACTGACGGAGATCGAAGCCTGCAGATGCAAGAAGGGCTCGTAGTTTGTCGACAAGGTGCCTTGCCTCAGCAATTGTGGGGACGCTCTGGAGGCAGTTATCCACATAAAAACATTTCTCGACTGAGATCCTCACGTCTTCATCTGGCTGGGTGTTATCAGAGACGTGGCGTTGCAAGGCAAATGTGGCACAGCATGGGCTACATGTTGTTCCAAACGGTAGCACCTGCCACTCGTACACTGCAGGAGGTCCGTCTTGACTGACATCGCGCCAAAGAAATCTAAGGAGAGCACGATCTTCTGGGAGGAGGCGAACTTGGTGGAACATGCCTCTGATGTCTCCGCTAACTGCAACTGCATGCTCGCGGAATCGTAGCAGAACCCCCAGCAGTGATGCTCCTAAGGTTGGCCCAGGCAGCAGATAGTCATTGAGATTCTGCCCTCGATACTGATAGGAGCAGTTGAATACCAGCCGATTCTTGCCATTATGGCTCACCATATGGTGAGGGATGTACCATGCCTCACAACCTTCCTCGGCTGGAACTTCTGGTCCATGCTTGATGACAGAGCCTGCCTTTATCAGTTTCTCCATCTCCACTCTGTAGGCTTCTGCCTGTACAGGGTCTCTGGCCAGTCGCCTCTCTACACTTCGTAAGCTGGGCATGACGGCTTCTTTAGTAGCCTGAAAGAGTGGCATGTCTCTCCGGCGGAGCAGCGGGGTGGCGTAACGTAGAATGCCATCAACCTCTACCCTGAAGGTTTTGGTCTCAAGGATGCTGATGGCCTCTTGGTCTTGCCTTGAACGAGTAACTAGTTTCTCGCTTCTGAATGGGACACTGTCGACTTGCCATAATCTCTCAACATGTTTCATCAGCTCGCTCACCTGAGGTGCTACTGTGGTGAATAGACACTGCTTTGGTTGGGCCAGGTGACGGACTACACTTGCTGGGCCCTGCAGTGTCCAGCCCAGCCTTGTGCGGATGGCCGCAGGCCCACCTGGAGGTCCCAATCTGACAGGTTCAATGGGAGTGACAAGATGGGGATGGTCACTCCCAATGAGAAGCAGGGGCTTAACATTTGTAAGGGTCCGTATGGGAAGGCCAATAAGGTGCTTGTAGGTGTTCCGGAGTTGCTCCATGGGGTAGGTATGGGCAGCTAGTCCAATGCGAGCACTGGTGAATGCACCTGTAATCTTGAACTTGCTCTTTGGCTTTGATGGCGAAGAAATGGAGAACGACACCGATGCACCCCTGAGGGTCTGCACTTCCTCTCTAATTGTGCGTAGTGGCAGGTCCTCTTGAGTCCCCTGCACACCTAGCTTCTCTGCAGCATCTGGCAACAGCATAGTTCTCTCTGAACCATCATCAAGTATGGCGTAGGTGTTGATCGATTGGTCACCATGGTGAATACGGACTTTGACAACTTTCAGAAGGACCCGACTGCCTTCAGTGGGTCGGTCTAGATACAGAACCTCTGTTGTGCCCCTTGTGCTATGGTTTTCCGCTGCCTGTGTTGACGCTGCCTCCTTAGGTGACCTCATATTCACCTCATGCAGCACCTGGAGGTGTTTCCCTTGGCAAAGGCTACATGTCTTCTTTAAGTTGCATTGGGCCGCCTGGTGTGGCCGTGCACATCGCCAACACCTCTTGTTGCTTTTTATCCATTCGGTCAGCTGATCCTTTGTTAGCCTGGATACCTCTGTACACTGACTGAGGTAGTGTTCCTCGTTGTTGCAGAATGGACAGTATGGCTTGCTCTTGTTCCCTTTGAAAGAGCCGCTTGGCACTGGAGCCTCTGGTTTCTTAGTGGTGTCCTTCACACCATGGAGGACAGTGGTGGGGTGCTTACCCTTCCTACCCTCAGGTCTGGACACCGGTTTCTCCTGAGCTCCTCTCACAGCTAACTGTCCTTCAGAGTCCTGGCACCAAGACTCGTATTTCAGCCACTCCGAAAGATTAGTTAAGGTGTGGGTTTGTGTGCCCTGATGGTACATGCAGCGGCGAAACTCGGCTCTCTGCTCAGGTGGCAGCTTGCTCAGCAGACGAGCAACGTGTGAGCCACACTGTAGTTCCACTTCACCCTCGTGGCCTAGTGTTTTCAGCATTCCCACAAGTGACTGTATCTGGAGTGAAAACTTCTCAAATGCAGCAAAGTCTCCCCGCCTTATGTCTGGTGAGTCCATCACAGCAGCAATACGCCTCAGCGCTATCTGATGTGGTTGGCCAAACTTGTCATTTAGGGCAACCATTGTGTCTGAGAAGGGTGTTGAGGAGTTAAGGTAAGCGTCTGCTATTAACCTGGCTTCTTCTAGTTGCAGGTGATCGACCAACACTTGGTATTTAAACAGCTCAGATGCATCATGTGGTAAGAGGTTCTCCAATGAAATCTTGAGCCGTGCAAACTCACTTGGGTCCCGACTTGAGAAGTTGCGGATTGTTGGGCGTGGCCCACGGTAACTTGGCTCTGGGACGTTGGAGTTATGACCCTCAGGTGATCTGAAGGGCAGTGGCTGTGTCCACGCCATGCTTAGATGTCGCTGTGGGGGCGTTGGGTTGCAGCCAAGCTCACTTCGTTGACCACCATAAGCCGTAGAGTACTTGGGCTCAGCTGGAGATAAACTGTGCGGCTGCGGCCGGAGCTGAACGGGCTTGAACCAGGGAGGTGGATGGGCCCCTTGTGCTGAGTGGCTAACTTGTGGCTGGCCCACGAACATGCCAGGAGCTGGGGCTGGCTGAGCTTCTTCCTTAATTCTTGGAGCCTCATCTATTCTCCTGATAAGAGGATGTAGCATAGGTGGGTCACCAGGCAGGAGTTCATCCGTTACTGGGGCTGGCCATGGCGGTGGTGCAGGCCAATCATCCTCTTCCTCAGCTTTAGGTTCACTTTCAACAGGTGGCCGTGGCGGCATCACCGTTAACTCTGGCTTTCTGATATGAAAAGATGTTGGACTCTGTATGTTGCAAACAGCATCTACTAACTGTCTCATATCTACTTGCAGCTCTCTAAGCTCGACTAAATCCGATGCCATGTGCCGCTGTGTCTGCTGCAGGAGGCGTCTTTCATGACGAATGTCATCTAACTCAACTCGGCTGTCCTCATGTGGATGTATGGGGTGCAGCGCTGGAGGTAGGGGAGTAGAGTAATCTCGTGGCTGTTCCCTAAACTCTCTCTCTGGAAACCGTTGGGGGGCTAGCTGATTCTTCTGGCTGTGCTGTTGGCTCTCAGCCCTATAACCCAGGTCCATCTCTTGAAGAATAGCATCCCTCCTCTGCAGGCGAAGGGGGGAGTCATAAGGGGAGGTGAGGGATGTCATCCTGGCCTTTCCCTCCTGGTGAGTACTCTCTAATTCCTCTCTGTACCTCTGACCGATGTAGTCTAGATGACCGACCTCATAATCTGCATAGCGCACAGGTGGGCGAATATGCCGTTTGGGACGTGCACCACTAGCATCATACTCTGGATGTAATTCCATCTCCGACGTAAACCCAGTGATCCGGCTCGAAGGACCATCAATGTAATGTAGATAATGGGTAGATACTCAGTCTTGGTGCTAGTTGTAGGGTTATCACTAAGTTCACGCAGGTGTGTCGGCCAGAACACCACTTAAGGCCAAATATCATGTGAGTAAATAAATGAAGAGCTGAGAGATGTTCCTTTTCTGTTTATTTCTTCCTTGTTCCTTTTATACATTTGAGTGTGAGTGTGGTTTCTATAAACAGAGAAACAAATACAAATGAATAAAGAAACATATGTATATACTCATTCCTCTTTAAGCACTAATATACATTACCAAACATAAATAAACAATAATCAGCATATGGCTATATACCTCTTAAACTCCAAGAATATAAGCAGAGAAGAGGGATTCAAACACTTATTATATGGGATTCTCATAGATTTTCCACCATCCGTTAAGTTACTGCTAACGTAGACAGCACTTCCTGTTATCTATGATACGCTTTAAAGCCTCCAACTAAGTAGACGGCTTGATGCCTTTATTGTGAAAATCCCAGACCGGATGTTATATTCCGTTCAAGCTAGCAAAGTCTCGATAGAGAAGCCTCAATAGCGGCACAGATAACACTATTCAACACCACTAATTACTTATTTTACTCAACTACAAAGTACTGAACAATTTCAACAACAAATATAAAACGTATCAACATGTTTAAACACAATGTTACATATTCTGACCCGACCCGACGTACTGAGTCGGGTGAGCCGAAGGCGACAAACTAGCTTGAATGAACGTGGCTATAATTAGCACAGTGGTTGCGTAGCGTGGCGACCCCTTAAACTCTTAACTCTCGTCCACATTAAATAGCAGAAATGAAAGCTGGTCTAACAAAGAAATACAATATTACGAGTGGTGCAGCAGATATACTTACTCTTCTCATTTACGCACACTCTGAAGAAAATGCTGCTCACAACTACACTCCAACTGACCGACTATCTTACTGCTAATTAACCGTGTGACGTCAGCTATAATATACCAACCAGCACGCACTTTGGCTACCCTGTTATAAGCACTGAATAAACGAGAGTAAACGTGAAGCATAAAAAATATGGTCAACTGTACTAAATAATTGCAACACTAACATAACTTTGGGGCCTTTTCTACAATGACCATTCATTATGGTTGGACAGTTAGCATTTTAGTAAAGCCTATAACGCGACATTTGGGACTTTGTAATGAATCCCCATTGCAAACACATACGTGAGCTTTCTTGCTAGTTAGCAGGAGTTTTCCCCCCCCCCCCCCCCCCCCCTCTTTACAGTAGGCCTATATATTCTCAATATCAAAATGTTCTTTTTTAACATGTAGATTGGACACTGAACATGTTGGCCCTTTGAGGCTCTGTTCATATCTGTCACAGTTTTCTTTATTTTAAATATATTTTCTTTATTGAAACAATGAACAGGATTTTTTGTTTTGTTTGTGTTGCTATGGCCGACCTTTTCAAACATCTGGCACAAGCCTCCTGCCTGACCATCTGCAGTAATTGTCGTGTGTTTGTGTAGCCTAAAGGCGGGGTTTTGTGTGGTGTCAACTTTTTCGGCTCATTGCAGTTGTTTACATATCACTACCAAGCCGAGCTTGTCAAGAGTTCAGTGTCGTGGGTTTTCATATTCAGGTGCTCTTTCTCAGAAGCAACAGTGTTGTTCATGTCACCAAGTTCAAGTTTCTTTTATTACCACACGGCCAGGCTGGTGGATTTATTCGTAGTAGAAATTTAAAGGCTGTGACATTACACAACATAAAGGACATGATTGCGAAAAAGAAATACAATACACGACTTCACATACAATTACAGTCAGGCCGACTTTTGTGTATATATCAAATACACAGTTTTGGGGATAACCAGTATTTCTGGTTTCAGTTCCTAAGCGCTTGTGTAATCTACATGATATCGCACAATCAGAGTATTTTTCTCACTTTTGTATCCATAGCTAACCCAGTGGTGGAAAGTAACTAAGTATATTTACTCAAGTACTGTACTTAAGTACAAATTTGTGGTACTTGTACTTTACTTTAGTCTTTTCTTTTCATGCCACTTTCTACTTCTACTCCGCTACATTTCAGAGAGAAATATTGTACTTTTTACTCTGCTACATTCATGTGACAGCTTAAGTTACTAGTTACTTTACAAATTAAGATTGTTGCACACAAAACACATGTAGTTTATAAAACACAATGTTTTATTATCAATTAAACTACCCAACAATATAATATAACAAGTGCAGCTGAAATGATGAGGCTTTTTCTGCATTGAGTACTTTTACATTTAATACTTTAAGTACATTTTCCTGATGATACTAACATATTTTTACCTAAGTAACATTCTAAAAGCAGGACTTTTTCTTGTAAAAGAGTATTTTTTCAGTATGGTATGTACTTTTACTTAAGTAAAGGAACTGAATACTTCTTCCACCACTGCCATAACCTCCCTCTTTGCTGTGTGAGCTCACACATATCAGCAGAGGTCCCCTGCCTTAAGGACAGATGACATCATCATTTCCCTACTATAAACCTCATGGGAAGAAATAGAGCCCCATGTGACCTGCAGCGCCTCCTAGTGTCTGAATGTCAGCAGCACAGGATGGTGTGAGTTCACAGGATAATGAGCTGTAATCAAATAATCACAATGAGGTGCTTGGAATCCAGTTAGCTCATATCAGCAGAGACAGTAGCCACATTCAGATGGAGCAAATTAAATCATGAGCAGCATGCGGTCTGGAGCAGCACGTGTTGGTGTGTTTAGCCACGCATGAACTCCCTCACACAAATGCACTCGTAAAATAAAAAATTCACACACGTAACACAGACACATATATGAATACTATGCACTTTAGCACCAGCATGATGCGGTTTTTAGGATCACATACTTGACAAATTAGTTATTGTCACAACTCTGATCAAGCTCCCCTCCTGATTAGGAAAAAAAACGTTCAACCTTAAAGGTTGCTACCAGTTCATAGAGACTCTAATGCTTATTATACCGCATAATACAAAAGTGTGTTATGCGTACAGGATGATGCCACAGAAAAAAAGCCATGGAGTTATTAAAATCCAAATGGTTTATCACCCTGGAATAATGGATGCAAAGTACCACATTTCATAGAAATGTTCGTGTTAGATAATAATAAATATCCTGAGCCAAAAGACAAAAAAACAAAAACATTTTGGCTAGAGAATGGAGCTAAAGTAAAGTTTATTTATGTTTTCATAAAGGTAATTATACTAAAAGGGTTCATCCTCTAGGGAGCATGTCGATTGGATTTTTAAATGTTTTTCTTTTTTTGGCATTTCATGGCTTTATTAGATAGCTGATTTTTTTTTAAATGATGACAAGAAATGAGGGGAGAGAGATGGGAAATGACAAATAATAAATGCCAAGGCCAGAATTGAACTGGCGGTTTACTATCTTTTACGTGACAAAT
This sequence comes from Sander lucioperca, assembly GCF_008315115.2. Taxonomy (NCBI): domain Eukaryota; kingdom Metazoa; phylum Chordata; class Actinopteri; order Perciformes; family Percidae; genus Sander; species Sander lucioperca. Next base: position 26,696,744 of record NC_050186.1, on the reverse strand, counting down.
ACATGATCTCACCATGGCGGTATTACTCCTAACACTCCTCGCTGCTGTTTGTAATGAGCTAAATATGCCGCTGCTAGTCCCACAGTGCCAGCTAAATTCCTAAAAAGCAGCGGATTGTGTAATGTAATGTCACCTTATACCACGTATACGAGAGCGCGTGGTGCTAACTTCTCCCAGAGAACACGAGGAGTCCACATTCCACAGGCCCAGCTTGCCTCGGACATCCAGACAGGGGTCCTCATTAGCAGCGACCTCCCTGTTAATAGCTCTTAATTTCACATGAGCATGGTGAACTTCAGCACATTAGGGTCAGGGGTCGTGGCCTGGCTTTTGTTAGCTCCGTGAGAGGACACTGGCTACATTTTGTATCCTGGTGATTGAACCCTAAAGCTGTGGCTCGTCCTCGTTTCAAAAGAGTCTTTTCAACCCTAAGAGTTTACCCGACCCTAACACTCAGCTCTGTTTAAAGCCAAAGAGCTTTCAGAGAGAGGGGCGCGACCCCACGCCTGAGCCAGACGCTATCGAGAAGATGACACACTCCTTTTGTTCCTTTTACTAATTCATTTATTCCCTCCATTAACCCTTCAAAACCCTTTGGAGGAACCATACGTTAGCCACGCTGGCTGCTCACGCTCAACGGATGGCAGGGTTTGGTCAGGACTGAGTTGCCTTGACGACTTTTGGATCAAGCTCCACCAGCAGGTTGACATCTTTGATTCAGAGTGGAATGTCTTGGCAACTGTTGGATGGATTGACGTGACATCTGTTACAGACATTCATTTCCCCCTCAGGGTGAATTCTAATTAGTTTGGTGATGTCCGGACTTTTCATCTAGAGCTGCCAACAGGCCAACATTTCAAGTTGTTTAATGTTAAGGAAAAACTCAGGAGCAGTACAATTCATGTCACATACGTGAAGACAATCCGGGAGACCTTGATGAATTACACAGGACCATTAAATGAACACTCAATTGAGGAGAGAATTAAGCAGGCAGTACAGTTTAACCACGATGTGTTATTGTGCAGTGCCGTCCCAACTCTCTGATGTTCCTGTCCTTCTGAAGGTGCATTTAAACTCATGCTGGAGGCGTTAGGTTTAGCTGAACCTTTAAGGTAAACAAAGATATTGCGGGCGCCTAAACACAGATGCTAAAGCCTAGTTCAGCTTATCTTTCTCTCTGGAAAGTATGCTAAAGTGTGGCTGGGCCACCAACCTCCAAAAGGAGACAGTCCTGAGACAAAACATTCCCTTATCATACAGCTGCCTAGATTCCCCGAATCTGTACAGAGACAATAATGAACAGGTTTGGTTATTAGACTGGCCCAATATTCTCTTACCCTGACCTGTGACTTATGAATGACCTGATGTTGTCTAAACTGATGCATTAGTTGTTCTTTCATATTTCAACTAAGTACGCCATTGCCTTGGATTTGAGCTCCAAAATGGGTAAATCAAGAGTCTTCAATTCTATTGATTTCCTTAATAACTTAACACTTACATGTGTATTCTTAACAAGTTTAAGAACTATGCTCATGCATTTCCTGTATTTCACCTTTACTGAGGCAAAACATAATAATAGGCTGGTAGTAAGCCACTGTGGCAGGTGGATTTTAAATCCACCTGCCACAGTGGCTGGTGGCCAAAAAAGTTAACTTCAGGCCCTGGTGGGTGGTAAAAGGATGAAGTAATTAACCCTGCCATAGCAGTTTATGTATCCACTAAGGGGGAAGCAGGAACAAGCTGTAAACATGACATTCGTGTATAATCACCTTTTAAGTTGATATGAACTTGTTAGTGGACAGTTGCCTAAACATCCAGCAGATCCAAAGCAGTATTAGCATTCCTTTTAGGCGATTTGTCTTTCTGGCCACCTGGCGTGTCTAAGGGCGCTTTCACACCTGTAGTTTGGTCGACTCTGTTTGTTTCGGTGGGTGAAGTTGGAACATTGTTGCATTTTTTGAATTTGGTTCAGTTAGCATTCACACTGCACTTTGTCAAGCACACCAAACATTGTAAACAAATTTCCCATTCGACAGAATTACTGGACCATTACGGAATATCCGCGTGAAACTTGATGACACTTCCTGGTCTCAAAAATAATGGAGCAACATCACATTTATGCGGTCTTGGGCTTTCTGGCTTTGCTTTGTTAACCATTGTATTTTAGGATGCCTACTGTAAGCTTGCCGGGGACTACAGCTGGAAATTAGCCATAGAGGCTAATAAACTAAACTAAATTAAACTGGTTTGCTTTGGTGTTTCTAACTTAATATGAGCAGCTGACATTTTCAGACTTTTTCAGTTTTTGAGCATTTCATTCTTTGAATGAGACGCATCAAAGGAGAAGGAGGGCCATGATGGCATGGGAGAGATTATGATGTGTTGTCTGTTCCTCTATTTGGGTAGGATCACATTCTCAAGTGAACCAAACTCTAGTGCACTTGGAAGCAAACTTAACCCAGTTTATCGGGCGGACAGAGTTCGGTTGTTTGGACCATCCTAAACCAACCGGACTTTCTGACGAAACACTCCATGGTTGTGTTAAAACGGACCAAACGGCTCAGGTGTGAAAGCAACCTAAGTCCAATATTTAGCTCTTTCTTTGGACTTCTCCAACTCCTGAGGGAAATATCTGGCTCTTTCGTTGCTTAATACTCCTCTATGTTCACCAGCTAACTGTGTGTGTCTGTTGTGTGTTACTGGGCAGGTGGTGTACAGTGGGTTTTTAGAGCTTTGTCTCTGGAAACAGCTACAAATGTACGCAAGGCTATTAGGTGAGGGTGAACTAAAAGAGAAAATGTGTGCGGCAGAAAAACTGAGCTGAAAGATGCTTTACAGCTCTGAACAGAACATACTAAAATCATATATTTGGCGAAGATTAAAGAAAAATGCAACAGCTTGGCTAATGAATTAATCACCATAACCCAACATAAATGACGACAGTCAAGGAACAGATGAACCTCTTTGACCTCTCATGGGTGTAACCGCCGAATCTGCAAAGGTGGAGATGAGGCCAAACAGCTTTTCACATCCAAATAGTACAAAGAATGTAAATGCAAAGATTGAGTTACTGAAAACAAGCAAGCAGCAGGGCACAGGGTGTTGTAAAATAAACCTTTCCTTGGAATTTATTAATGTTTCTGCTGCGAGTCGATAAAATAAATGGTAGATTAGGTTCCGCGAGGAGAGAGAAGAAGAGAATGATGAAAGTCAAGTTGAGTCAAAGTTGATTTTAACGCTCCTTTAACAAAGTGAGTTTGTCTTTATGGTGCAGGACAGGACGAGAGTCATAAAGCAAATATATGCTGCTGTATTCTTCTACTCTGCCTCATTTCAGGAGGAAATATTGGACTTACATAGACTACACTACTTTTGTTCTACAACTATAGTTGGTAGTTAGTGCAATTCACATAGAAAAAAATAAGATCAGCTTGTAAAAGCAGCTCATTTTAGTCTTTATTGTCCCACTTGGGAAATTTGGCATGCAGCTGATTAAAACAGACTCAATATTAAAAGAGAATAAAAAAATATCACTTATAAAGCGTAAAGGTAGTAAAAACAAATTAAAAAAGTTAAATGAACAATAAATAGACCATATAAAAAAGAAGACAGGGACTATCGTGCTTGTAACTACGGAGGGTGCAAATTAATTGCTGCAGTGCAAATTAAGTGATTTTATTGCACATACTAAAAAGGAATGTTTGTATCTACAGTATTGCACCTGACCCTAGGGGGGGTTTGGTACCTCGACCCTGAAGGAAGCAGCTCAAAGTGTTCATCTAAAGGGTGGTAGCTATTAGTGGCAGTTGTGTTTGCCTTTTGCCAAACCTTTCTATCAGAAATGGGCTGCTGCTCACTGATAATCCTATGTACTGTATGGAAATGATTGGGGGGGGGCTGAATCTTAAATTTAATTTTATAAAATGTATATTTTCGTTTGACCCACCCCCCTAAGATCTCAATGCAATGTATGTATGGCAAACTCATTACATTTGAATAAAGAGTTGCTAAATGAATGGGTTAACATCCACTGCATTTGCAAATTATGAACAGGCACAGACGCCTCGCGATGTTTGTTGCCACGCAGGATTCTAAATAACAAAAACAAATATGAAATCAGATTGGATTGGAGGGAGATCAGATATCCACATGTCACAAACTAGAGAAAATAAACAAAGCCCAGTTATATTAAGAAGCAACACGTATGTGATTCCCTCCCCCCTTTGTTATAACACATGCTATGTTAGTGTCTCTCAGCTACAGTGCCCTACTACTTGGTTAGGTTTAGGAAAATATTGTAAGTAGATAAATAAGTAGGTTTATTATGTAACTTCCTGTACATACATGGCGTTAGTTTAGTATGTAAGTTACGTAATAAAAGTACGAATTTCTAGGTATTTGTAGCTGGAAATTTGATAAAGAAAGACTGACATGTTAAAATAAAAAATTTTGTATTGAAAATGTACTGCATTGTACAAGATCCTGCAACCAAAACAACAATTAAGTTTACCCTGCAATCAAACAGTGATTGGTAAAGACAGCTATAAACCTATGGCATAAACATTATTACATGATTTTTTTAAATATCTACTGTCCCTATCCGGACCAGTGGAATGAATCATACAACGACATACAACTGTTAAGCAGGGTTATTTTGTAAGGCCTGATTTTTTTTGTTATTTACGTTAGTACTAGTCTTGCATTGCCAGACCTTCCTCCACAGCGCTGCGGAGGAGGGTCTGGCTAGTCCACACAGCATTCTGGGATGGGAGAGAAACATGCTCTGGTTTATTGGCATTTCTTTTTAAACTAATCACAATCGTCTTGGGAGGCGCTTAGCAAAATAGCCTCGGGAAGGAACTTGTTTTGGTGGAACATGTGTACATTCAACAGTTGTTTTAGTCGTGCAACAGAAAACTCAGATTGGACAGATAGTCTAGCTAGCTGTCAGGATTTACCCTGCAGAGATCTGAGGAGCAGTTAACCATAGTCCTCAGAAATCCACCAGAGTTTCCGGCGGCAACAGAGCAATCCCGGAAGTGGAACGTCGTGGATATAGACTACGTTAGTACAAATGTCAGTGTGATTTTAAATTAGGTTTTCTTACGTACTTCTGGAACACAACCTAGAAGTTCCAGTTTAAATGTGGCTCTTTGTATTTATTATAAAATAGAAAAAGGAGACTGAGACTACTAATGCACACAAATACTAAAACAACATCACATGATCCCCTCAGGGCCCATCAACAAAGATGTCAACCGGAGCAAACATATTGAGTTGTCTACCAAGGCCTAATGATAAACAAAGGCTTACACACACACACACACACACACACACACAGTGAGACTCCATCAGCCTGGGAATTGATGCTGACAGTGGATGTGCATCTCAGCTGGTGGCGTAAGAAGAGACAACACACTGTTCAAAGACTGATAGAGAGCATGGTTTTGCATACTCACTGCTGATATTAGCCGCCTCCTGCTAACACCTCAGCACAGCAGGCCAATAACACCACTAATGATTTTTGCAAATGCGAGTGGCAAAATCATTAAATATTATGACAAACAATTTTAATGTGTATCTATGCGTCAGTATCTTATTATTTTCTTAAGGAATTGCGTTCGCCTCAAACTGTTTTCGGGATGAGAAGGATAATAGGATCAGATGATTTGTATGTAATTAATGAGACAGCAATAGCGGTTAAATATATGGGATTGGTGATATCAGGCTGATCATTAATTTGTAACATGTAACAAATACATGGGGAAGGGTAAGGAGAGCTGGAATGACAATCGCTGATGCTATTGTCTTGGATTCAACTAATGATTCAAATTTATAAAAACATCTATGTACTTTTTTCCAATAATGTAAATGATATACTGATACACATTTTGTGTTTAAATCGAAATGAACAGTTTACTTCTTTGATATAATGGCCTAAGAATCTGTCCATCCAACACTGGTCCAGAGAAAACGTCACACATAATATTAAATGAGGTTAACTGTTCACACAGTACAGTAACATGAGCTATTTAAATTAGCTGGATACATGGTTAAACCTCCTATGATCTTACCAGTGTGTAGCAATCCCACCAATCTGTATCAAACGGCCCAGTTAGAGAGTAAATGCCGTAAACATATTCTTTTTAAATCTGTTCTTTGCAGGCCTGCCTTGTTGCATGGTCCAAATTTGATTCAGTTCTGCCATTTTTAGCGTGTAGCTTCTTAGCTCAAAGTTTGTTGTTGTTTCCCAAAGTGAGCAGAGTTTGAGAACGGCAGCACACAGAGAGCAGAAGAGATGTCAGGCAATTATCCTGGAAATGTAGTGCCCTTGATCCCATATGATGGGAGCAAAGCAGGAAGTCATGTAACATTGTATTAAGACTGAGAACGTCTGTTTAGGGTGGGCGGGATGGGTGGTGGATGGGTCAAACAAACACGGGACTTTGACACAGTCCACTGTTCCATGTCCATTTGAAGCTAAAGGTCAACAAACGTACATAACGTTTTACATCTCATGCATTTATGTCACACTTAAGTCATGTACTTACATACGGAAGTGAAGTAACGTAACCAGCCTGGTCTCACAGAATTCCGTGAAATGATCACGAACTGTTAACACCGCATTACGTGGTGGTGGCATGGAATGTGTGAAAATTCCGTGTGGCCACCACGGAAAACAATGCCAATGTAAAGTCAGTGAGAAGATGACGTAGCATTAAGAGTTACTACGGTAGCGAGTAGTATGAAAGGCCTAAAATCCGCATAGGGAGTTTGGTTGGGGTGGTGGATGGGTCAAACACAGGACTTTCACCCAGGAGACCGGGGATCGTGTCCCGTGTGCCATGTTTCATAAACCCAACCGTCTCGTTGTTGTCCCGTGTGTCAAACGTTAGCCTACCCACGACCTTTTCCTTAACTTAAGGGGCCGTGTTTATTTCACGCAATTCTTCCGTGGGCCCATCCCGGAATTTTTGGCGATCCATGTTCATTTCACAAAATTCTTCTGTGGGCCCATCACGGAATTTTCGGTGATTCTGTAAAACTGCCACAGATTTTGAGTTAAGGAACGTAACAAATGTAATGATTTTAAACCAAACCACAATCTTTTTCCTAAACCTCACTTAGTACTTTTGGTGCGTAAACCTAACCAAACTGCGATCGTTTCACAACATTAACCACGTGTGTATAAAAAAAATGACCCATATGTGGTGATGTGGGTTGGAGGACTTGTTGCTTGTGCTATACATAAATGTAACATTTTATTCCCTCAGATATTCTATCTCAGTCAGGTTTTTTATGCATCAATACAACTTTAAATAGTTTTTGTTTTATCTTGACGTCTTGATGATTTTTATACCCTTTGATAAATTATATGTCCATCCTTTAGCTGTATTTGTTATGGTTGAAATGACATAAAATCTAACTTAACTCATCCAAATGATACTTATACAACAAGGAAAACAAAACAAAATAATGGAAAAGAAGAAATGAAGGCAACAGAACCAAATATGTAAATTATTTCCATCTGAGACAAATGAGAGCATTTACCCACCATTGGGTTATAATGGTTAAAATTGGCCTGCATCTACTTGTAACACAATAAAACATCTTGTATCCTCTTTGTAAGTATTTCCTACCATTGTGCAAAATAATGTCAGTGTGGTCTTTAAAGGAGGTAATAACATCATATGACTTTGTGGGAGAGGAAAGCAGAGAACCACATGAGCTCAGGGATTCTTTTAGAAGTAGAACAAAGGCTTTGGGACTTACTGTGGTCACCAAGAACCACTGCAAATATACGCTTCTTTACAGGGTATTCAACATAGTTTTGGTTCAAACCATTTTATAAGTGAAGTGGTACAATGCTAATGACATTAGATCATTTAATTGATTTCTACTATAAAACAGCTGATATTTAACTATGCGAAACCAACAGTGTGGAGCCAACAGACCAGGCCACAAGGGGCACATGGAACACACACACACACACACACACACACACACAACTAATCAGACTTTATTGATCAATCTCCTGAAAGTCACAGAGAGCCTGCACTTATTTAGACAGTTTATTTACAGTATCAAGGTTATATTAGTACACCAAAACAAGGCAAAAGATGTTACGAAAATACTGATACCACAGAGTAGTCAAAATATGAGTAAAACTTGTATATATTTAAAAAATATATATATTTGTCATACATCAAAGATTTATATTTCATGTTATAAGGCTGTCAACATGAACGCGATAATAACGAGTTAACACAAATTCCTTTTAACGCTACCAATTTTTTGAACGCGTGAAGTAACGCACGCACATTCTGAGATTTGGGCCTCGGGTCGCTCCGTAGTTTGGGAAATCAGACAGGAAGGGGGGGAGGGGACATGCAGCAAAGGGCCGCAGGTCGGACTCAAACCCGAGCCACTGCGGTGCCACTGAGCCTTAGTACACGCGGCGCGTGCTCAACCAGGTGAGCTACTAGGGTACCCCTAGAAAAGGGTCTTTTGAATGGCAAGTTCAGTTTCAAAGCCCTCTCAGATAGTTCTCTCCACAAGACTAAAGTTATTTCGATGTACTGTCGATGTGAATTGAGTTACCACCGGAGTACTTTGAGTCTTAATTAACACTTGAGCATGAAAAATATCCACATTTAAAACAGATAAAACGATTGACAGCCCTAGTATAATGTAAACGTTGGTTAACTAAACCTGTGCAGAACTACTTCTTTAGCCTTTCATAGCCAGGATATTTTCTTATGGCATCATCAGACAAATATTTGGGAATAGGGGGCGTGTGGGGGATTACTGAAGAAGGCTACAAGGAGCAACATAGAAGAGAATAGAATTGTACCAGTTCTGGTAATCAGGTAACACATAACTCTAGGCAACAAAAGGTTTTATAAAAATGCATAATGGAATCATTTTCAAGAGGGAATGCGTGTATGTTTGTGGTTTAAACGCTACATGCTTGTGCAAACCTGTTGTATGTTCACTCACCTGCCTGTCACACATACCTTCAATCACAGTGTAAATTAACGAGTTATTTCACATGTGCATGTGTGTACATAATGTTTGAACCGTCAGATTAATGAGCAGGGAGCTACATGTATTCCACTCCCCTCTGGCTACAGGAAAGATGATGTATGCATACACATACCTGCGTGTACTCCTGTGCAGGTCCGTGTGTCTGCACAATGTCAATAAATGTCCTCCACCCCACGGCTGTCAGCATGTTTTTCTTATTGATAATCCTGCTGTTTCTCCACAGGCCCCTGTGTGCAGGTGCACCAGGATTTGGAGCATGCTTTGTTAAGTCCTTTCCAATGTTGCGCACATGCTTCGTGCCTGGGAGAATCCTCCGGCTAGCCTGCATGTAAACCAGGGTGGGTATGTGTTTACACCCCATAATCCCTACAGTGCACCCACCGTTGTGCACACCAGCTACAACCTTACATTTCCGCTTCAGCAATGTAGGTGTTGAATTGCTTATTATTTATTTAAAGCTCCACTTAACAATATTTTTTGTATTTAAATTGGATACAAAGACTGTGACTGAGCGTAAAAGAGGGTTTGGGTGAGGGTACACTGCCTGCCCAGTAGCACCAAATGACAGACAGACAAACCCAGGGACTAGCTGATGAATGAAGTGGAACATGTAGCAGCTAAAAACACAGATTTTTTTTTTCCTCAGGAGTTCAGGTAAAATATTGGACTTGCATTCATCAGGTGGACACAGACAAAAGATAAATACTTGTTGCCAACGTGTGAAACTGTAGTGGCTCTCGCATTGCCAGACCTTCCTCCGCAGCGCTGCGAAGGAAGGTCTGGCGAGTCGACACAGCATTCCGGGATGGGATTAAAACGTGCTCTAGTTTATTGGCATTTCTTTAAACCAATCACAATCGTCCTGGGCTTGCTGCTATGCCCGCTGCGTCCCGTACAGACGCTAAACGGTGATTTTTGCGTTGGTATCCGACGCTGAGGGCAACTGACCAAACGTCAGTATTTTACGAGTTGGGCGTGGGAACGTGTTGAGTAAACATGTTCTGAGTTTAGATGCTGTGAAGCCTGTCTGCATGTCATCTTCCTATAAAAGTGAGGCGCCGGAGATCATACACCTGTATTTGGCTGAGAGCTAAAGGGGCGGCGGCTGTTGTTATGTCATGCAGGAAGAAAGGAGTTTAGAATGCTGGGAGCTAGTGAGCGGCTAGTAATGCCATAAGTGACGGGGTTTGTGGCTTTGTTTTGGCGTTGGCTACGGCCCACATTAGCCTGGGTTCAGGTCAGTAATAAACTGCAGTAAACTGGCTAACGTCTCACCGAGTTCTTATTGAGGGCCATTACAATATTTACACATGTCAACGTTGCTTTCTGAATTTACTGAGCATTGAGAGTTGTGGTGTACGTGAGAACATCCGACCAACCTTTGTGACGTGGGCTGCTCTGTTTTCAGTGTACACATCCTAAATTGAATCATAAATATATCCTGCACTGCCCTTTTGCACCATGACATCCTGTTGTCCTACTACCTTGTGTGTCATTATTATATTCTGTGAAGCCCTATTATGTTTCCGCTAACATTATATTCCGCCAATACAAACTCTCGGGCAGTTATTGGTGGCCGAGGCGATTCTTATAATCATAATATCATGTTCCCTGAGGGAAAACAAAGAGAACTTGATCTTTCATTTATGGTCTCTTTGTTTTATTACCAGGGGCTCTGTTCGTTTTTAGAGGCTCTGACTGTTAAAACACACACACAGTGTACTGAAACAGATATGTTGGTTAGGCAATATTACTTTTGTCCTGCAGACGCAGAGTCAAACAAACTCCTGGTTGCCATTTTTTTTTTTTTTGTCTGCATTTTGTTTAAAGGTACAGTATAAGATTAACAATCAGCTGGATGTGTGTCGGCTTGCATAGCCACTCATCCTTTTTTTTTAAAGTGAAAAACACAAAGATGTTGGTATGGGTTTACAAGGTGATGATGACACTCTGGAAACATAAATATCATGACACCACCTATATCACTGTTTGCTTGTCACTAAACACTGAAGCAAACACCATAAATAGGGGACCTACAAATTACTTTTCCTTTGTTTTTTGCGTTTTGAGTGTTTTGGCAAATTACTATAGAACGCACAGACGAATCTTGGCCATCATTTGCATACATTTAAACAGAAATTTAACTATCAACATCCCCCTCAAAGTCCCATGTGGCCTGCTATCCCACTATTCTGTAATAACACAAATACAATATAAAATATGATCCAGAAACTGGTTTGGGTGATAGATTCATAAGTTTGAAGGTTTATCAGACATCATGGCACTGCACGACAGCTGTTTTAGCCCCAAAATGACATGTTTTTAAGTTCAAGTCTCAGCCCTACTGTTGAGTAGTCTATATCCACGACGTTCCACTTCTGGGATTGCTCCGTTGGCCCGCAGAAAGTTCCGCTGGATGTCCCTCTTTTCGCCCGGATGTCCGTTACCTTCCTCTTTCTTTGTGTTGGAATTTTAAACTCTGGTGGATTTCTGAGGACTATGGTTAACTGCTCCTCAGATCTCTGCAGGGTAAATCCAGACAGCTAGCTAGACTATCTGTCCAATCTGAGTTTTCTGTTGCACGACTAAAACAACCTTTGAACATACACATGTTCCACCAAAACAAGTTCCTTCCAGAGGCTATTTGGGGTTGGCTCACATGGTTGGTTATTGTGCAGAGCCACAGGATCCTGTCAGGTTCAGCGTCTTGCTCATAGAAACTGACAAAGACTGAGTCAACACTGTGCAATGGAGCAATGGGATGCTCTCTCAAAGTACCAGGAAACTCTCCTGCCCAGTTTTGTCTGCCAAGTCTCAATCCTTCACTGCTGCCACTGTCAAGTGTTCTTGACCCTATTGCCACGTCCTTGTTGATGTTCAGTGCGAGCCATGTTTGCAGTGGTATTTTGTCTTTGTTTTCAAGTGAATACCGCTGCATTCACATGTGAAATGACCTTCAGGTGTTTATTCTCATTGGCCCTCCATCTCATACAGTCTTTAGTCCCTTTTTTATGTCTCGTTATTCTCTCTCAAGTGCCCCTTCTCTGAATTGTGACTCTGACTGGCCTCGCATCCCAGAAGCCCATGCGAGGAAGGCAATCTAACCCTGCACAGGAAACCAGTCAGCCTGTTATTGCTGGCAGCCAATGGAGAGGCCGTGTTTTAATATTTATCCACCAAACCCCTCGTACCACATAAATCAGGGGTGCAGAGGCGCAATACCAAACCTTACCCACTGTTACAAAAACCACAAACGTCCTTCAACAGGAAGAAAAGGTAAATAGCTGAGCAGAGAGGAAGGGATCAGCAGTGCCAACATTGAAATTGAGCTGCTGCATCGCTAAATGAGAGAGAAATGTAGAACCTTCCAGTGCGAGGGACATGAAAAGATGTCTTGTTCTTGATTTGGACTAATCAGAATCACATTGACTTTAAGGATAATACATGACAACAGTTTTCCTTCATGACGTTGTAGACATACAGACAGCTGGCTGTACGTATACTGTATGTCACTGTTCGACATAACATCTGTCAGTATTTGAGTATTTCCTGCTTTGTCAGGCTGAGAAGAAAAGTGGTTTTGCTTGGAAAGAATTCTATCTATTCATTTATTTGAGGGATTTTATAGCATTTCAGTTGTCATATGACACACAGCATAACTAATGTGTTTATGTGTAACGCCCTCTTGTGAGCCTTTCATAGTGTACATAATCACATTTAAACTGACGGGCCAGACTGAAAAAGCAGCCAGGAGCAACATTCCCCAAAGTAGGTTTTGGATTCAGCTTTTAGTTCGAAAACTTTGGCTGTTGTTAAAATCAAACCTGTACATTTTGGGGGGGTATCAACGCTACACAGAGTGATAGAATAAAACCATGGTAAAATTAAGCTTGATTAAAGGCTGGGTTGGTAATGTTGAAAAGCTAGCAAGATTTTGAAAGCAGCATGTCATCGGGGCTCCGTCTAACTCCTCCCCCTGCCCTCGGGGCTCCGACACACACACAGCTATGCCAATGTTTACTTTAGTTGTTCTCTTTTGCCTTTTTAGCAGGGCTGGCGGTTGCATTTAACCGCAGCAATGGCAACTTTTGCCGAGTTTTCTCTTCCATTCTCCAATAGACTTGCAGTAATTCCGGCGGCGATGACGCACGCGCATTGAGCTCAGGCTCGTACGCGGGAGGGGTAGAGTTTGCGCAGCCGGGCAAGGAGGCATTTCATTGGCTCTTTCCAAGCGGAGGACGAGGCAGTGATTGGTGGGTTTTACGGGATTACAGCAGCTCCTTTTTCAGAGCCCATTCAATTAAATTCAGGAGACGGTGCATATTAATAAAACGCATGATTTTACATGGGTTAAAAATGCCAGAAGTAGCCAAAAGGTTATTTTTCATCTGTAGTCCCCTGGCCTGGATGTTAAAAAAACCTTTTTAAAATATAAAGAAAAAGACAACGGAAGCAAAGCAGAACAAAAAACAAGACAGCACAGCAGCAAAAAGATTAGCAACGAAACAAAGCACAAAGCAGAACGGGTTACAAGATAAAACAACAGAGCCCAAAAGTTATTTTTTATGCTGTTTTGGAAGTAGTCTATATCCACGACGTTCCACTTCCGGGATTGCTCCATTGCCGCCGAAAATTCCGCCGGATTTCACTCTTTTCGGCCAGACATTTGGTACCTTGGGCTTTCTTTGTGTTGGAATTCTAAACTCCAACTATGGTTAACAGCTCCTCAGATCTCTGCAGGGTAAATCCAGACAGCTAGCTAGACTATCTGTCCAATCTGAGTTTTCTGTTGCACGACAAAAACAACTTTTGAACGTACATGTTCCACCAAAACAAGTTCCTTCCCGAGGCTATTTTGCAGCGGCACCTTGGCTCCGTACGGTGCTTAGCGGCGCCCAAGATGATTGCAATTGGTTTAAGGAAATGCCAATAAACCAGAGCACGTTTTTCTCCCATCCTGGAATGTTGTGTGGACTCGCCAGGACCTCCTCTGCAGCGCTCTGGAGGAAGGTCTGGCAAAACGAGACTAGTTGGGGAGTAAAAACCATTTCAAACAATATATAAAGAAGTGTATATTGGATTTAGTTTCCAACCCTGCCTTTAATGAATCATCAAACGTTATCTGCAATGCAACCTCACCCAACTACCACTGCATCATCACACTCCCAGGCTGAAACTGACTGCTGGGTTCTGTCCGTCACATCCACAGCTAAGGCCAAAATCCAGAGCAGGGGCGTAGTTAATCCTTCTGGGCTAACAAAGTGGCTCTTAACTCTCCTCCGAGGAATCAACTTGTCAGATCCCGCAGATAGAGCTTGTGCAATGAAAGGGTACAGTGCACACTGTTTAAATACATAAAGCCATTAGTGTGTCAGGTTAGAACTATGCAGGTCCCTGGGTCCTGTAAACCCAGTTCCAGCCAGCCGTAGGGATCAGCAGCCTTGGAAGCATAAACCGGCGCCCCGACATGGATCCTGTCACCAGCTAATATGTCACTTGTGGTTTTTTTAATCCCGCACTTAACAGGAGGGAAAACACTCAAGCCGTTCAGTTCTGACAGACCCTAAAGAAAGTCAGAAACAGCTAGAACTCCGGTTCAGTGTTAGGCCAGCATATTGGAGAATCCCCAGAAGCATACACAGATTGTATTACACACTGTAATTGATAAAGGGTGCAGGCTTTACATTTTTTTTGTTTTGCTTGTACATATATCTTAATTTCGCTTATAGGAGCAGGGGCAAAGGTGTGCGGAAGCTCGGTGCACAATTCCCTCATAAATTTTCAGCTGGGGCATTCATGCCCCTCTCAGCCAATGAAAAGCACAAAGCTGGTTCTAGGTGTCCTTAAGGCCCGGTGTCACGGGGAGTATCTGGTGTCAGGTACGCTGCACGTGCTCAGCCCTCCTGCCTTTTATAGAAAGCCCAGATGTTTAGTAGGAGATTTATAAGCAGCTGAGCTGCGGTCTGGAGCTAGCGCTGTGTAGCAGACCGTAGCTTTCAGCCTGACACTGTTATTGCAGGTTGCTAATTCTTTCAGGAGCGCGCAGTTTGAAGAGGATGTATATGGAGCTGAGGAAAGTAACAGCACCCGCGGGGCAGGTAATGTCAAAATCAGCCTTGATCAAACCTGCTATGAGAAACAGAGAGGCTTTCTGTTGTTTTTTGTTCTGAATTAGGCACATGAGGTACTGAATATGCTGCAAGTTTGCCCGCCTGTTCGTCTGTGTGTGAACAAGCACCCTCTCAAGGACTTTTATCTGTGTCGAGAAAGAAGAGATGAACTGACAGATACGAGAGAAAGCTGAAAGATAGATTTAAACTTTGTAAACAAAATAATCTAATCCAATGTTCTATTTCGTATAGGCTTCGCCCTCTAAGAGCTGTTGCTATTGGGTTTATCCCTTCGCGCATGCGCAGTCGTGAAGATTTCTTTCGCGCCCTTGTGCCCTGCACGGGCCTCTCTTACGTCCACAGTTACTGTATATTACAGCTGCGAGACCCGAGATCTGCTCCCTATTTTTCTTCAGCGACAAGCCGTTTGAAGACTTCAAAGAACAGCGGTGTCCGCCTGTGTGCCGATTGACGGACCGACTACATCCTGCATGCCAGATCTCCGCCCGAGCTGCGAGGCGTGCCTCGGCCCCGTTCGGCGGGCTGTCACCCCGCCGGCCGCCAGCAGTTCTGCCCCGCTTACCGACGGAGGAACTGAAGCGGCAGACGATGGCAGCCGGGCAGACCGTCAGGTAAGGTAAGGATACCACCAGCAGCAGTGGTGTAGTCTACGTGATACCCACTAAGAAAGCTCCAGAATTTCCATATACCCACATAAAAATGCCCAGTGACACGCAACAACATACTTTCCATTATGTTTGATATATTTTTAATTGTCATCTGTGTTTTTCTTCTTCACATACATGAGACATTTGGACTTGTCATCAGTTTTCCTTTGCTGTATACACACACAAAAATGGAACTGTGCACCAAATTCTGAAAACTTAAAAGCTCATGTATCAACAAGATTACAAGCACAATGTCATTGTTTTCACTCACATAGCAATTCTAACACATTTTTGCATGTGTCTAAGCACTAATTGCATAATTTAGCATACCTGGAAAACACAAAATGCCAGACACTGATTACCAATTGGTCTCACCTGTTTAAACACAACTGGCAAACACTCCAATCATGTGTCAGCGCATAAAAGAAGCCTCAGGGTTGTTTTGGTGGTAAGAAGCAGAATCATTTCGCAAGAGATTTGAGAAGTTTTGACAACAACAACAAAAACTGTTTTCAGGAAATGTGCGTAAATGATTGGGGAAAAAAACCTGTAACAATGGCTCTGCTCTATTCAATTGAATACATGTTTGCACCAAACCATGACTACTGTGAAAAGTCTGAAGTCATTTTTTTTCAGATCATTATGTCTCAAGGCTTTACAACCAAACTGCTAGTCGAGGTGCACGTTTTTTTAAGGCTCTAAAACAGGGGTCTTCAACGTTTTTTAAGCCAAGGACCCCGTATCTGAGAGAGAGACAGAGTAAGGACCCCCTACTTCATATTTAATATAAGTTAAGTTGCATATTCAACTGGGCCTACAATAAAAGCCTAAAGTCTTTACAGTACATAGAAACCTAATCTATAAAAAATTGTTGCCATGATTTTACAAGTCATGATTTAATGTTAACATACATGTGACAGTGAGTCTTTAGGATGAACTGTATCTGTGGATGGCCTTAGTGACTTCCTAATCTACAGTATAGGCCAGTAAGCCTATCATCACTGTTGTTGTTTTTTCACAAATAGGCTTATTTATATTTGCTAATAATTTGTTGGATCCATGTTAAAGTGCTCATATTATGCTAATTTTCAGGTTCATAATTGTATTTAGAGTTTGTACCAGAATAGGTTTATGTGGTTTAATTTTCAAAAAACACCATATATTTGTTGTACTGCACATTGCTGCAGCTCCTCTTTTCACCCTGTGTGTTGAGCTCTCTGTTTTAGCTACAGAGTGAGACATCTCACTTCTGTTCCATCTTTGTTGGGAGTCGCACATGCGCAGTAGCTAGGTGAGGACTACTAGCCAGTCAGAAGCAGAGTATGAGGGCGTGCCAGGCTAGCAGCTAGGTGAGCATTATAACGTGTTACAAAGTGACGCATGTTCGTCTCTGAAGTAAAGGCTGGACTACAATAGAGCTGTTTGGAGCAGTTTGTGAACAGTGTTTTCTGTTGGAGATGGTAAGTCCCTTTGGGGTGGACGTTGGGCTTTTTCACTTTGTAAACCTGTAACATGCACAAAAAGCTATATAACACAATAAAGGAAAGGGGAAAAGCCAATAAGCATAATATGAGCACTTTAAAAAACTAAAGTTCCTTCAAAACTTTTAAAAGTTGCAAAGAAACTCCCTTCATTAATTTTGCCTGATGAAGGTCTAGTACTGAAACGTTGCCAATTCAATTTATTTTTTGCAAGTTAGAGTGTGTGGGAGTTTCTTTGCAACTTATGACTCACTTATCCCCCTCCGATGCACTTGTCTCACATTATAGATGTGCAAAGTATTTTTCACATTTGAGTTTTACATTTAAAAGGTCCAAAAAACAAGTATACATGTTATACATTTCACCTCATGTTAAATTGTTCACCCTGTGATGAGTTTATATTTGATATTTTGTAAAAGTCTTGTGAAGGTATCTTTCTATCTATCTATATATACTATGCATCTATCTTGTACTAATTATGGCCTAGTGCCCCAGTCGGTACTAGAAAGACAAAAAAGAAAGGTTGAGAGGAGAAAAGCAAAGAAAGAAAGAGCAACTGGAGGAAGACAGCAGAGTCATCCTCGCCCGGGGCATGTCTGCCCAGATAATGACTAGGTGAGGAGAACATGACTCTCATGGACCAGCTGTACAGTCAAAAGGACAAACAGGCAGCCCCTTCATTCCATTACTGCTAATGTTGAACGGTTCTCCACCTCCGTGTCCTTCCATCTTTGCATCCCAAGAACCACAACTGACATAAATGTGCTAGTTGGTTGTGACATCTTCACATGAATCCAAATTAAATGAAACTAGCAGAGAGAAACTTTGTCAAGACTGTTTGATCTCTTGTGATGGCGGAGTGAGAAAACTGTCGCAAGATTGTGACAGAAAAACAAGACAAACAGACCAGGAGATAGACAGGCAGCCTGATTGATAATGACTTACTCTTAGTCATGTCACAGTTAAAGAAGAAAACAGGGCATGATGAATGTGACTATTATTTTTTATCCGTGATAGGATATGATCCTAATCTAATCTCCTCATAGCCGGAGGTAAAAGGACAAGTTGAGACATGATTTGACATAATACATCTCTTGCCCAACCCTTCAGGAAATGTGAAGATGCACAAAGAGAGCCACGTCCTTAAAAAACTTTCAGCCACTTGGTCATTTTATATGAAACCGTATGCATAGCTCCATAACAGTTCACATGAAGATATTACTGTATGTGAATAAATATGCATTTTAACATGGGGACAGGGGCAGAGTGAGGGCGTGGCTTCAGAGTCTTTTAGCCCAGAATTACCTAAACCTAACTGCCTCGTTCTTGTGGCGCATGTCCGTTAAACGTATGTCCTGACCCAGAGCGCCAAAAAGTGACGCCACGAGTCCAGACCAAGTGCGTCTTACCTAGACGCTACAGGAGACTTGTTGCGTCAGTTAGGTCTGGGACGGTTACCGCATTACCGCATTACTGCAATACCGCGGTCACGTGACGCCTAGACGGGTCTGAGCTCGTCACCGTCATCACCGCAAAAAAAAAAACATTGGCCTGTTGTGTCTAATGACATGGATTCATTGATTCTAATGACATGGATTGTGATTGATGACATTATGTCTGACATGGATTCAAGATTTTCTAAACAAAACTTATCAAAAGATGGAGCAAATCCGACCTTTTGCGTGTTGGAGAGCGCAATGTTCCATACCATTTATTACGGTAGGAAAGGTAAAGACATTTCTCCGTTCTCAGCTGAGGTAGACACATTAACGTTACAGCTGCAGTGTTTACCATTGCACATTAGCCTAGCAGCTAGCAGAGTTTCCTTCTGTTTATAGCTTTATCCCGATAAAACGGCACGTTGAATTTCAGCTTGCGTGCACGTTTCGTAGCCTAAAACAGAGCGGCTTATATCGGTAGAGAGAGCAACAAGTTAGCGGACTGCCGAGTCACCGAGTCGCCCTCTCAGCTCTCTGTCTGCTCAGCTGCTAGACGGGCTGCACTCGGGCTGCAACATGTTGTAAGGTTTAAGCCGATGTTTTTTCGGGGGTAACGCCATTCACTTTACCGGCAGTATTGACAACAGATAAAGCCACCGTGTCTTGAGAAGCTCTAGCTTGTTGTTTTCTTGTTCACTTTTAACTCACTTTGCATGATCTATGCTATCTTTTTTTCCTTTTTCTTTTCCTCACAGCGGCACTCATACTCTACTCTCCGTTACCGCTCGCTCTCCTTGCGCAACCACACGGGCACTGACATCACTCACTTAAGGCACCCTGCCATTCTCGCTCTAACTTACGCTACTCTCGTAAGGGGGTTGCGGTATACCGCGCTACCGCAGGAATTTCTTGCTTTTCAACCGCGGTAGAAAAAAATACATACCGCTCCATCCCTAGCGTCAGTAACAAACGCCAAAGGCACATGACCAAGCGTCACTTTTTGACGCGCTGGGAGTGAGAATGTGTTGCCATGTCTCCAGTACATAACAATCAAATCTTGTTATCACGGTAACATGAACCTTCGAAAGTCCCTCCAGCCCTTGTACTTTCTCGCCTCTTTGTCACCAACTAAACAGCTATATTTTTTATTTGACTGATTCACACCCCGGCTCTTTGCCCTGCCCTCCACTCTCATTTGATTTTCCTGTTTAACTTTCTCCGCTCCATCTCCAAAGTTTAGTTGCATTACCCCTATCCCTTTTATCAAAGCTATTTTACCATTCAGAAGCGGCTTCCTGCTTCCTCCCTGAGACGGAGAGCCGGTCTTTCATAGGAAAGTGCTATCTCAGCCATGAATATGAAGTATTAATAGCATCTACTTACAATAGCATGCAGCTTTCATTGCAGTCTCACAAATGGAACTGTTTTGTATTAGGTGTGCTTCTCACATTTCTCACAAAAGGATTAAGTGCCACGCCACTGGCACTATTATGACTTTTTTTTCAGGCTATGGCTGAATTATTGACGACATTAGTCTAAAACAGTGGCAGCTCACTGATCAATAGCAGCCCCTTCAGGTTCCATTAGTTCTATTGTTCAGTAATGACTGGTTCTTTTGCAATGCATTTAACTGGCTGTAATGGCCTCATCAAAAGCAATATTCCCCATTAACTCCATTCAACCTATATGAGCCCTGGTCATAAAACATAGAGGCATAACATATGACACATCAAACAACAGTTTCTAACGGTCAATTGCATTTAAAACTTTATTGAATAGACATTTAAGTTTTTTAAAGTAGCAACAAGAAACAACTGGCAAAAACACAGCCATGACATAATATTATTGCAATATAAAGATGTTATAACACGTTAGCAAAAAATTGCATATTTAAACATCCAGTCAGGAGCACCATGCATCCATGGCTTCAAAATTTAACACAAACCGTTGTACCTCATTATACCTTAATATATTATATAAATGTACTATAGATGATAAAAAAATGGAATATTACTATATAACTATATAATATTACAGGGTCCTGTCTGAATTAAGCTTGTGTCAAATCGCATAAATGTGAGGGGAAGGTGACACCTTTTCGTCCATATATGTTTCTGGCCAACGGATGAATTTAAAGTAGAACTGTAACGTGCATTCTATTCCACTTTGTGCAAGAACATATGAACTAGAATGACACTATTGTACATAGATTTCCATTTTTCAAAAAAAGATGAAACCGTTTTTGACACATCTGTCTACCCTGTCTCCTAAAAAAGTACGCTCCCATACAACAAAACTGGGTTCTCAATTGAATTTCGAGGGAAACGTATTTCCCAGCGACGAAACGGTCGCTGTTTTAAACACGTGGTTAACGTTGCGAATTGAAATAAAACTACTTGGTTTAAGATAACGACGATGGTTAAGGTTAAAATAAGTGAGTTTGTCACATAACTTAAGTTACGTACGTATGTTACGTACCCGGGTCACGTTTCTTTTCACAAAGGACACGAACAGAGCTCTCCTGGGTGAAAGTCCTTTTTGTTTGACACACTCATCCACTTCCTCCCAACACGGACTTTCGCGGACATTGATCAGAAACGTATTTGTCTAAGACAAACGTAACCTCGGACATATGATACCTAATTGAGAATGCAGTTTCATTGTATGGGAACGTCATTTCTACGAGACGGCTAGGGCTGGGCAATATATCGATATTATATCAACATAGATATATGAGGCTAGATATCGTCTTAAATTCTGGATATCGTAATATCCTGATATGACACAAGTGTTGTCTTTTCCTGGTTTTAAAGGCTGCATTATAGTAAAGTGATGTAATTTTCTGAACACGCCAGACTGTTCTAGCTGTTCCATTATTTGCCTTTACCCTCATAGTTATTATATTAACATAACTGATGATTATTTATCAAAAATCTCATTGTGTGCATATTTTGTGAAAGCACCAATTGTCAACCCTACAATATTGCCCCAATATTGAGGTATTTGGTGAAAAATATGGGGATTTTCTCCATATCGCCCAGCTCTAGAAAGGGCTGAATCTGAATGTTTGCAAGATAATCAGGTTCAGCTTTATCTTAACATGTGTGTTTCCTCTATTACTAAGTAATGTTTCTTCCTTCCTTAGCCCCAGTCCAGCCTGCCATTTCTTGTCAGTTTCTGTTTCTGAAATGGATGTAATCATCATTTACAACACACAGCAAACAGAAAGGTAAGAGTTTAAATAAAGACAGCAGAGCCAATCTCTTGTATTCCATTATACAACTACATATTAAACTCCTGTATTTTCTGTTTGCTCTCAATTTGTGCTCATGTCTGGGTTTTCATTTCTGTTCTAATTTACAGCAGTATTTGGTTATGCTGAGCTGACACTGAATTGACTGGTCTTTTAACACTTCTGCTTTACGGAGAGGAAAAAAAAAAAAAAAAATTTAAGAAAACAAAAGAAATGTGAAATGGACTGCAGTTGTCTGTGTGTATTTAGTTTTAGATAACTGAAAATGAGATTTGATTGTATTTTGATGTTTGATGTTTTTTTTAACTCTCTTACATTAAGATGCAGGATTCTTCCTTGAAAACTCAGTCTCTCCTTATCCTTTGAAGTTAAACCTTAAAGCCTTAAAAAAAAGTTGTTTTTATCCACCACAGAAAAGACAAATGTGATTTGCATGACAAGTAAACAGAAAATGAAGAGTACCTTCCATATTAGTATTAGATAAATACACACAGCCATACACTGGTAAGTGCTTCTTTGCAGGGGGGGGGATGTTCCACTTAAACAAGTTCCCTCCTGAGACTATTTTGCAGAGCCACCGTCGCTGCGTCCGGAGCTTAGCACCGCCCAAGACGATTGTGATTGGTTTAAAGAAATGCAAACAACCCAGAGCGTTTTTTTTCCTCCTATCCCAGAATGTATGTGTGGTGTAGGCAGACCTATCTCCACAGCCCTCCATGACGCCGAGTGGCAGTTGCTAGCCTTTTAAGCCGCTACAGAGCTTCGTGACGCCGGCTACAGATCTCCGTATCAGCAGCAGTAAGTAGATGTGTTTAGCCGCTCCAGAGCTCTGCGACGCCAGCTACGGTGCTCTGCATGGTGCTCCGCCGTATCCGCGGTAGTTGATGGGTTCAGTTTACCCAAGAATAGGTGACTTTGAGCAAGAGACAGAGCACCGCAGGCGGACATTACGATACATTTTAAGCAATAAAAAGTGAGCGTTGTGCGGCCACGAAAGTTTTATATTACTGCTACACCAAACTAGTTAAGTATAGGAAAAAGATTGTGGTTTGGATTAAAACACTCCCAAGGAACACGCATTTCCTGGGTGAAAGACTTTTTTTTTCCCCCCGCAAAGCAAACTCCGCTCCCCGGCTTGAAAGCACTGTGTTTTAACCCCCTCTCCATCCACCCTGACCTGGTCTCTACGCGGCTAGCCATGTCCTATACAGCAGCAGTCATTGGGGTGCACACAGCAAAACAAACGTGGAATGCTTACGGATTACAGTGCTTAACTTTTCGTAGCGTTTTGTACCAATGTGTGTGTGTGTGTGTGTGTGTGTGTGTGTGTGTGTGTGTGTGGCAGTCCGCCCGGTCTCTCTCTGTCTGTGCCTGATCGACTGTCTCACTAGATACAGCTGAGAAGTCAAGACAGCCAAAATCACCATAAAACTAGGTGTTTTATTTTGAAATGTGCTTTATTTTGTAAAGCATCTGGCTGCGCTGTGGCCTTCCTGTATGTGATTACCTACCTGACACATTCGCTCACGACTCGCGAAATAAAGGAGGAGATGCCGAAACGATTGTTGCCGTTCCTGATTGCCGCTGGTATGAAGTAACAGATTGGACAGTCTGTATCGACGACGTTCCACTTCCGGGATTGTTAAGATGCCGCGAGAATTCCACTGGATGTCCCTCTTTTTAGATCGGATGTCCCACACCTTCTGCTTTCTTTGTGTTGGCATTCTAAACTCTGGCGGATTTCTGAGGACTATGGTTAACTGCTCCTCAGATCTCTGCAGGGTAAATCCAGACAGCTAGCTAGACTAAATGACTAAAACAACTTTCAAACAAGTTCCTTCCCGAGGCTATTTTGCATAGGCATCGTTATCGTGTCCGGGGCTTAGCACCACCCAAGACGATTGTGATTAGTTTAAAGAAATGCCAATAAACCAGAGCATGTGTTTCTCTCATCCCAGAATGCTGTGTGGACTAGCCAGACCCTCCTCCGCAGCACTGTGGAGGGCTGTGGGGAAAAAGCTGTTTCTCAATCAGTTTGTCTCTCAGTTTGTTGTGGATCTGATTGTCCTGTATCGTTTTCCAATGGGTAGGGGGGAGAACAGGTGATGACCAGGGTGAGTGGGGTCCTTTATGATACGATGTGATGTGGATAGTGGTCATATCTGTAGTGGACACTCAGATTTATTTCATTCTATAATTAGATAATGACCAGCAGGATATTCTCCCGTTACAGTGAGATCCTCATAAAGTCGCTGCTGGGACTTGCAGGAGGTTTCTAATTAAACTGCCAGGCCTGCCTCTGCCTCTGCCTCAGTGTGATCAGTGATCTCTGCTCCGTTATGCTTAGCACTTCGTCAACTTCTACCTGTTCTGGTAACACTGATGATTTCTAGTAGAATTTCCTGTTGTTGTGCAGTGTGGTGTTTTTGTAGTCCACGGTATGCTTCTCTACCATTTGCAAATCTATTTCTGGATGTTATTTTTCACTATGTTCCATCGTCAGTTTACAAGACATTCTGTAACACTCTGTAATAACACTTAATGGGCTGTGCTGAAATGTTTTTGTGTTTAAAGGGATTTGTACAGCAGTAAGCAGGTGTGTGTGTGTGTGTGTGTGTGTGTCTGTGTGTGTCTGTGTGTGTGTGTGTGTGTGTGTGTGTGTGTGTGTGTGTGTGTGTGTGTGTGCGTGCAATAACACTTAATGGGCTGTGTTGAAATGTTTTTGTGTTTATAGGGATTTGTACAGCAGTAAGCAGTAGTGTGTGTGTGTGTGTGTGTGTGTGCGTGCGTGCGTGCGTGCGTGCGTGCGTGTGCGTGCGTGTGTGTGTGTGTGTGTGCGTGCGTGCGTGTGTGTGCGTGCATGATGCTCAGAGGGGCTGGGTGCCACGAGTGTGCTCAGCAGGACCTCTTCCGCCTTTTCCTTGGACCACTGACTGTGACTATCACAGTGGCCGGATAATCTTGAGGCCTGCAATGAGCTAAAAATGAACAGAGAAGGGGCAGCAGATGTGTCACCATGGTCCGCGGTTCCAGCTCAATCTCCAATTCAAATCCCTCAGTTACAGCCATGGCATGTTTGGCTACTTAGCTGGTTATTTAGAACCACGACGGAACCAGCATTGTCAGAAGAAAACCCTGAAATCTCGAAAAAGTAACAAAAAAAAATAACAAAACAAAAAAAGAACTAATATGCATTGGTTTGTGTATACAGTAATACTTGACCCATTTGTCCTTTTATTTCTTTTTTTTTTTTTTTAGTGAGAGTAGCCATCTCTTCAGCTGGGGAATAGTTAAACAGATTTGGGGGCTCAGGTGCCACAGCTGCACATTGACTTAAACACAAAGCATCAATCCAACAAGGCTCGTGTGTGTCATGGGTGGATTTAAAATTAAACCCCAGGCATTTTTGATACTATGTATGGCCGGCATTCAATGTATTTGCTTACTGTAATTACCAAACCTTTTCATGTTGTTTTTTTATTACTGTTGGAGCTAAATTACATACCGACCCACAAGAGGTTCACAGGACATTTTCCTCTGAACATACTACATACATGCATGCTAGAGAATGGATACCCGAACCGAGGGCCGGGTTCGGTCACATCAGCGCGATATGGCATTGAACATTTTAAATTTAAAAAAGCTTATTATGTAGGTGCGTGCCTGTGTTAACGTGCGCTTGTTGCCCCGTGTGTGCTGATGCGCTCATCTGTTGACATTTCCAAATGCCTTCCTACAGTTGCCTAATAAAAGCGGGCTTTCCACAGAAAACATATGTGTCATTAGGCTGTCAATCGATTAAAAACAATCTAATTAATTACAGACTGTGATTAATTAATCGAAATTAATCGCATACATAATTAACGGTGCCTGAACCGATACTTTTTAAGAAAGTAAAAAAAGAAAAAACAAAGGGTACTAAACAACAGTTGGTGACATTAAAGAACGGCTTGTTTATTGCTAAGGCCATATGGTCAAAATTAAATGATTTAATAATAATGTATAACAATAACTAGTAAATTGCTGTTGAACGACAAAAACAACCACCAAGGACATTTACAATAACTTCAAATGCACCACGAAGCTGTAGTTTACCAGTTTCAATGAACGCACCGTCTGTGTTTTTCCGACGGCAGCTCGGCAGCTGCAGATTGTTACATCCCGCTGTTGAGTCACAGTCCTCTACAGTAAAACACAGTCAAACTTTACACCGTTCAGCGTTAGCTGTCAGCATTGTAACCGTGTTTAATCCAGCTACTAGCTAGCGGTAGGCTAACGTTAGCTGCTGTCGAGTATAGTGTTAACTAGCTAGCGGTAGGCTAACGTTAGCTGCTGTCGAGTATAGTGTTAACTAGCTAGCGGTAGGCTAACGTTAGCTGCTGTCGAGTGTAGTGTTAACTAGCTAGCGGTAGGCTAACGTTAGCTGCTGTCGAGTATAGTGTTAACTAGCGTCACATGCAGCGGTGTTTGTGTTGCCTGTATCGTCTTCAGAGCACCAGAGAGAAGTGCAGACATATCAGTGGCACCAGATTTCGGTAGCCAGGGTTGGCAGGAAGAAGATTTTTACAAGTTAATGATCCAGGCAGCGCTTTCTCGTCTCCCTCCTTCATTTTACAGTCCAATGGTGGCTAGAACGGCTCCGGGTCAAACGTCAATATGGAATGGATTAATCTGCGTTATTTTTTTTAACGCGTTATTTTTTCTCAGATTAATTAATCGAAATGAACGCGTTATTTTGACAGCCCTAGTCATTAGTATGACAAAAAAACGAGATTTAAACTGTGTCGGGCTCGGGTTGGGCTCAGACATAAATATCTTAATGCCTGTCAGGCTCGGTTACTGCTCTGTCGGACGGGGGCCGGGCTCGGACAGAAAAATGCGGCCCGATCCGCGCTCTAATGCATGCATATACTGGACGTAATGCATCTAAAGGTCCACTCACTAGCTTTGTCAGAGCTTTCAACTGCATCACACGGTCTTAATCAGCAAGTAGAACTGAGTCACATAAGTCAGCCCGTTCTCACTACCAATTCACGTCTGTATGAGACGGACCGGGATTTCAACTGTGAGAAGACGTCATATTAAGAGCAACAAAGTCTGTGTAGGGAAGAGGATGGGGTAGATCAAACAAACACAGGACTTTTACTCAGAAGACCTTGAGTCAAGTTGAGTTATTTTGTCTCAAACACTGTAGTTTTGACCATAGTTGTAGTCCAGATTCAACTTTCTGAAAACATGAACAGACTCACCTACACTCCCTCAGTTCAGGACCAGGCCTTGCCAAGTACCTTAGAAAAAAACATCCAGATCATGTGTGGCGTACTGACTGTGAGTAAAAACAAAATTCCCATGTGTTCAAGGCTGATTAAATATGGTCACATGCCCATCCAGCAGTAGAGGCATGTGACAATATTAAATCTGTCTGTATAACAGACTGAAATGAAGAAATACAAGCAAATATTGTAGATAAAATAGCGCAAGACGAGTGAAGGAAAATGTGACAGGTCACAGACTAAGGGGACAAACTGGAGGAATAAAGGACAGAAGGGATGATGGGCAAGGAGAACCAAAGAATAAATAAACGAGTGAAGGTCATTTCTTAAGGGAGGGCAGGATATTTACTTTAAAACAAAGCCTGTGAGACAGAACAGTTAAAGTGTGTGTGTGTGTGTGTGTGTGTGTGTGTGTGTGTGTGTGTGTGTGTGTGGATCTTCCGGCCAGGCAGCAGGTGCTGGTTTGGTCCCTGCTCCAGTGAGCTGTGTCTGGGTGGCTCCACTCCCAGCTGGGGCACAACAAGTTCTGGAGTGTGTGTGTGTGTGTGTGTGTGTTTGTGTGTGTGAGGTGAAAGGAGGTGAGCTGCCATGTGGACGAGGTGATTAGATTAGCAGCATCTGAGGCCTGGGCGCTTGGCCGGGTGTCTGTCGGAGGGTCAGGGCTCGTCTCTCGCCGTACATTCAGCTGCTGTGATTAGCTGCTGATGGGCGAAGTCACCCAAAACTTACAGCCGAGCCAACTTTTCTTCTCGGTAAACAAGTAAACAAGGTGACCGTGTTCCGCATTTGCCAACATGTCTCTGCCCATCGCAAAATTAATGAGCTCACAGCCGTGAGTGTTTTGGCAGATGGTGAAATATCGATTATGTAGACATACAGAAGGACTGGATGGTGAGCTGGCAATTTGCTCTGATTGGTCTGCTCATCTCTACTAATCTCATGACCTTAATCAAGAACTATGAATCCATTCATTTCTTGTCTTTTCACTGCACCTGACAACTTGTGAAAAGGGACATTAGGCAAATAGACCATCAACAGTTTAGAAATGGCTCAGGTTGGGGCGCCCGGATAGCTCAGTTGGTAGAGTGGGCGCCCATGTATAGAGGTTTACTCCTCGACGCAGCGGGCCTGGGTTCGACTCCGACCTGCAGCCTTTTGCTGCATGTCATTCCCCCCTTTCTCTCCCCTTTAAAGAAGTCGACTCCATCTGGCCTCAAAGACTACTGCCCAGTGGCTCTCACATCCCATGTGATGAAGGTGCTGGAGAGGCTGGTCTTGGCCTACATAAGACCGCAGGTGAGATCTTCTCTGGACCCTCTACAGTTTGCCTACCATCCTCGTCTGGGAGTGGACGATGCTGTCATCTATCTCCTGCAGCGAGCTCATTTGCACCTGGATGGCGGTGGCAGCACTGTGAGAATCACATTTTTCGATTTCTCCAGTGCATTCAACACCATCCAGCCACTGCTACTGGGTGAGAAGCTGCGGCTGATGGGTGTCGGTGCGTCCACAGTCTCCTGGATCACCCCTTTGCATTCTAGGTGGAGATGTGGACATGGTTGAGGAGTACAGATACCTTGGGTGTCAGGTTGAACTGGAAAATCAACAGCTCTGCTGTTTACAAGAAGGGGATGAGCAGACTCTATTTCCTGAGG
Organism: Sander lucioperca; assembly: GCF_008315115.2. Taxonomy (NCBI): domain Eukaryota; kingdom Metazoa; phylum Chordata; class Actinopteri; order Perciformes; family Percidae; genus Sander; species Sander lucioperca. The sequence goes on along the minus strand of NC_050186.1, from coordinate 26,667,817 downwards.
AAGCTGAGATCCTTCAACGTGTGCAGCAGAATGTTGGAGATGTTCTACCAGTCTGTTGTGGACAGCGCTCTGTTCTCCTCCCCCATCTGCTGGGGCATCAGAGCCAGCGACACAAACAGACTGAACCAACTGATCAGGAAGGCTGACTCCGTTATTGGCTGCAAACAGGAGACATTTGAAGCTGTGGTGGAAAGGAGGTCACTGAACAAACTGTTATCTATCATGGATAACCTCGACCACCCTCTCCACCCCACGCTGGTCCAACAGAGGAGCACCTTCTCTAAGAGGCTCCGACATCGCTGTCGCACGGACCGCTACAGGAAATCATTCCTACCACAGGCAATTCAACTTTTTAACCCTTCATCTCTGAGTGTGAGATGAGACTCATATACATCACAACTGCACTAAATGCACCTTGCACAATAGGTTTATCTACATCTTCATCAATACTGCCCGACGGCACCAGACGGGAGGCTCCAGGCTGCAGCCGTACAGTCTTGCATATTTTTGTCAAACTAGTGTGAAACGCCAGTGTTGCCGCATTTTTTTTATTTTTTCCAGCGGCCCAAATCGGCAAACCAAGAGTGCACCGGCCCTTCCGGCATTCGCCAGAACTGCCAGATTGCCAGTCCGCCTATGACACACTCGCACACACACACACACACGTGCGTTGATCTGTTTTTAAATGAATACCTTTATTCCCACATTTTTTCGCCGTTTCTTTATATATGTATGTATTATTATTTCATTAGTTTGTATCAATCTTGTGTTGTCTTATTATTTTCTCTGTTTTTTGTTCTATATCACGTTATGGAAGTTTAAAATTATTAAGGTGGAGGCTTCAAATAAGCCCACTGGGTTTTCCCTACACTGTATTTCAATCAGGAGAGACTTCGTTGCAGATAGGCAAAAGTTTATTGTATATAAGCATAATGAAATATGCGGAGTCTTTGACAATTAGACTCCATCGTAATAGGTAATATTTAAAAGGGGTAGAGAAACAGGACATATCCCCCGATGGAGTCCAGACACTGGTGATGGTGGAGAAGGAACCCGAAGGCCGACCGAAAGAGCTGTCTGCCGGAAGGGGACTGGAGGTGGAAGGGGAGGAGGGTTGTTTGTTATCTTTGTCATTCTGTACATTTTAAATCGTTCAAATAAACCTAAACCTAACCCTAAACATGTCTTCATGGAAAACCACGCCTTTTACACTGGCTCAGCTTTCATACGTGTGCCAACTAGTGGTGGTCGGATCGATCCAAATATCGATAATATCGATATCAACGTTGGTATTGATATTGATCAATACCAGTGTAATGCGATCGATACTTTAGTTTCAGTTTCTCTCCAGTATGCACTGCTGCGGTTTCATCAAAGAGGCGAGCTGGCTGTCTGTGTCTGTCTAAGTGCCGCTCCTGTCACAGCGCGGAGCAGACACACTTTGCTCCTCCTCCCCAATCTTGTGATTTGATGTTGCACCGTGACGTGACTCAGCGGCGCCAGGCAAACAAGCAAGCAGCCAGGCCCGGCGACAGCGGCGGCCAGCAGCACACACACACACAAGCAGGACAGAGACGGAGCAGAAGAATGGCAGAGAGGAAGAGGAGCGCTGTGTGGCTATATTTTCAGGCTGAAAATGAACGGCAAGCTGTATAATTTGTAAAAAGGCTGTAAGGTACAGTGGTAGTAGGACAACAAATTTATACAAGCAATTCTGTCCTTGGTTTTAACTTATTAATAATCCAAATGTAAAATCACAAAAACACTTTTGAGGCTAAAGGTCATGAAAATGAATTTTCATGACCTTTCATCATTCAAGTATCGGTATCGGCGATATTGGCCCTGTATTTACTTGGTATCGGATCGATACCAAATATTGCAGTATCGCGCGCCACTAGTGCCAACTCAAAGAGTTAGCATTTTCACTGCATTTCAAGAGCCGTGACTAGACAACAGCAAAGTTGTTATGTTGTAAATTTACTGTTGAGTGAAGGTGTGACATTTGAATAGGTGTTGAAAAGGAGACATTTATCGGCCACATAATACAAATCTAAAAGCTTAAGTTGTGTGGTCTTATTTGTGTTCCACAACGTTATGATATGTGTTAAAATGGCTCTACTGTCTGAGGTGTTGGTGCAGATCATCTGCGCAATCAGGGAAAGTGAAAACAGGTGCGCATCGCTAGGTGTCTTGGTAGTGAGGAACAGGGCACTGTCAAGTTGTGGACGGAGGGGTGAAACTGTTCTGCATTAAATAACGTTACATAACTTGTGTGCACTCATTAGTGTATGTTTGTGCCCATACAGTAGGTACATCTGAAGTCAACAGTAACTGAGGAATCTTACATTATATTTTTTGTGTTGCTGTGTGTTATTTGAATGCTGTGTAATCTGTCTAGCTTACCCCTGAGCAGGTGGTACGTTCCAGTGAGGTGAGGCAGAGAGGGTAGAATACCACTCACTGGTCTGCAGTAGGAGAGGATGTGGAAGCTTGTTGTGAGGCTGTAGGTTTTATCGGTTTGTCCTATTAACCATGGTAGTGGCGTGGCTCTAGAGATGGCATTGTCAGTCGGCTGGTCCACCACTTTGGTCCAGACTGAAATGTCTCAACAGATATTCATGAGGACGAATGTTATTGACTTTGGTTACCCCCTCACTTTTATTTTATTTTATTTTTTATTGTATTGGTTTATTTTAAGGGACCATGCATATTTATGAACATTGTTGTATAAAAAAACACCATAATATGCCAGAATTAGTAAAAATAACTACTTTTCATCTGCAGTCCCTAAGCAGGTGACATAGGACAAACATAGCCAAGCCAGCAGTCATACAGCACTCATTCACTATAAATTAAAAGGTACATATAATGGTGACATATACGTTGACAAAACAAACAAACAAAAATACATGATGACAAAGACATTATTCATCCACCTCTATTCAATTTAACAGTGAAAGTGTATGGGTGATGAAATGTGTGACATGTGTTTTGAGGTTGACATTTGTGGTTTTTAGTGAAATGTCTCACCTGGTGGATGAATTTTAGTGAAATTTGGTACAAATACTGAGTACATTTTACTTGGGATGTTCCCGTATTTTTCGGGTTTTAGAGGCATTCTTTGGACATGTGTACAGCGCATTGGAAATATGCGTCCATTCAGAGTTTTTACCACAGTTTACGCCCAGTTTACGGCCTCTTGCCTGTTTACGGCTTATGGTCAGCTCTGTGCGTTGCTATGGTTGCTATGACACAAACCAACCAGCTAACAGTTTGCAAGGCTGCAGACCCGATAAGGAGAAACACAGCTACTTTTAAACATTATCAAAGACTTGGGTATCAACAGGTTTTTGGATATGTGCACACATCGCTACATTGCTGGTTGAAGGACTGAAAGAGGGACGCTGTGTTCGCACGGTTCAACAAGTCCGGCACTGCTGGAAAACTTTGAAAAAAATCGTATATTGCAGAGCTACATGTAAACAGGAATATTATTGGAATATTCACTTTCATTAGCCGTTTGTAAACTGCTTAGTCGGAATATCGTCTTTTTCGGAATAAGGGCAAAAACCGGAATATTATGTGCATGTAAACATAGTTATTCATTTCCCCCCAACGACGAATTGTAATAAAGGTTTGAACTTTCCATCACCAGGTCAGGGAAATATGTGAAATACTTTGATTTATGACCAAATGTCTGCAAAACTAATGACCCATCAGCCTCAGCTGTTCTTTTGTGTTAACCCTAACCCGCAAAATTGAGGTAAAGTTCCTGGGATCAGTCTCTGAAAAAGTTCCTGCAATCAAATGATGCCTTTTAGAAAGTTTTTTTTTTTCCCCTAGATCAGAGAATCATAGATCCTTGCCCTGAGACAGTGGTGCATTTTGTTTGCCAATGATACGGGTGAAAAAAGTCAGCTCGGAACATAATTAAAACACCTTTTCCTGGTCACTTTTCGATTGCCGAGAGCGTCTACCAATCACAAAGGCTTATAGACTAGATTTACACAACATTTCTTGAATCCTACATTCTGCACCAAACAGTTCTGTGGCTTCTGACTAAATCCCCTCCTCAAACAAACTTTTCACTTGTGTCCTCTTTGTGTCTTTGGTTTGTTGCTGCACGCGCATCACCTGCAGATCAGCACCTTTTTTTTTTTTTTTTTTTTAACGCAGGTTTCACCTTACAAGCTTCTTAAGTCTGACTGTCTGGCACACATCCATATTCAGCGTCCTCCTTTCCATCTTGAATAATCTCTTTTGAATCCCAGCTTCTCTGTGTGAGTGATGCTCGCCTCTCCCGTCTTGCTCGTCGGGATTGGCTGGTGTGGCTGGCAGCCGGTGTACCCAGGTGTGGTGCTGGAGGTACCCAGCTGTGAGGCCACCAGCCCAGGCATGACTCATAACAGCGTCCCCCTGTCATCCTGTCAGTCACGGCTGACAGAGGCCTCAGCAAGACACAGCACAGAGGGTGACAGGGTGTTTTGATAGCAAGTTTGAAATGTGAGAGGCCATGTGATGTCTGTGTGTGTGCGTGTAAATGCAGGTGTGCGCTACATTCAGGATGTCGTGCGCGTGACTCAGTGAAGAACTGTAGCATCATCGCCCGGAGAGGTGTGTGTGTTCCCAGACCTGCAGTGCATTATGCTTGTGAAGTACACTATTGATGCGTAACCAGGGATGGAGAGAAATTGCCTGGTCACTCTCAGCGTGAACAATTCTCTCTCCTGTCCTCGTCGTCCTATCCGTCTCTCTGCACAACAGAGCTCAGGCCTTTAAGAAGAGAGATTAACTCTGTGTGCGGCAATCTCAGGCAGCAACAGTTTTATTGGACTATATTAAATTTCACTGCATTTCACGAACCTCCAGTTTATCGTAAATATAGCTGCATTAGTGTTTATGTTGCAACTTATTGGCCTTTTTTTCCCCCCAGGGAAATCTAATTCTCAAGAAATAGTTTCCATCACTAAAACAGACAGCATGACCAATACAGACAGAGGTATGCACTTTCCTAGTTTGTGCATGGCTTATCTGTCACTCTTGTTTCTACTTCCATCCAATCTATTTCAGAAAGTGCTACGAATATGAATATCCGGCTCATTGTTATTAGTTTTAATACCCGATAGCAACATGGCTCTAGGGATGGCAATGTTGCTCTTTCAGTTGGTCCAGATTAAAATATCTCAACAATTAATAGATGAAATTTGGTACAGATATTAATGATGCCCAGAGGAAAAAGCCTAATGACTTTGGTAATCCCCTGACTTTAAACGCACCACCAGTGGGTCAAGGTTTTCACTTCAACATCTACAAGATGGATTGTCAAAAACAAAGTTATACATACATTCATGACTCCCAAATGACTTTCATGATCCTCTGACTTTTCCTTTAGCGCCACGACGAGGTTCTCGTTTTTGGTTTTGAGTGGAATGTCTTAACTTATCTGTTATTAACTATTGGATGGATTGCCATGAAATTCGATGCAGACATTCTTGTCCCCCTACAGTATGAATTGTGATGACTTAACCAAAGAGTGCTGCAGGGTTGGCGTATTTTTGTAGGCCCACCCTGAAGTTAGCATCGCTCTGGTTACCTCAACAAAAAGCCAATGTGATTTTTCCATTAGATTTCGGATTGTTGCGTGTTCGGAGTATTGGAATATCCCCGTCAACATCTGACTTCTCATTTTGCCACTCAGCAACCGCCTTTTTAACGATACGTAAAGGCTTCAAAATTCATGAATATGGTATTTACTGATGTATGTTATGTTGTAAAACAAAATGTACAAGTCTCTTAACCACAGACCTTATTTCAGGCATCCAACCAAAAACCCATTCAAAAAAATCCATTGACATAAGACGAGGGAACCAGACATGCAAAAATGACAGTTTTCCAAAAGCTCTGTTTACAGTGACCTAAAAGTCTCTATGTGTGTGGACGGATGGTCAAAATGCTTACAGAATGCTACATTGTTATACTTTTTTTCTATTGGTTTGTGTACATATAGACTACAGGTGTTGTAATCGGATGAGGGTATTTTCTTGTCATTTGTAGGGTCCACACATCACATCTGTGAATTCTTTGCGACTGTGGCTTAGAGCGGTCACCTACCGATTGCAAGGTTGGTGGATGGATATATATATATATATATATATATATATATATATATATATATATATATATATATATATATATATATATATATATAGTTTAACATCCATTTTAACTCCCTTGCCTGACCCTTTTCTTCCTCCACCATCCTTCTTCCACTGTAACCCCACCTATATCACACCCTGTCGCTGTCTCATTCATTGTGTCCAGCCATGTGGAAATGATGGTCTGTGAGCCCCCTCTGAATAGATGTACTGTGGGAATGACCAATTATTCCACACTTGGGCAACGAGAGCGTATGAATAAAAGACTTCCCCCTGCTGGCGCCGGAGGTTCACACCTCCTCTTCTCTTTTTCCCTCTTCACTTCCAGTCTCCCAACCTTCTCACACTCCACCACTCATCCAGAACAACACTACAGAAACAAGTCATTTCATCTTCATGTCTCTCATGGTCTTGAGTCTTTCCATGAATGCAATTTCAACTATCAAATGAAATCAGTTTTTGCTCTGAGTTAGAGTAACTTGAAATGAGGCACATTATTTTACTCAAGGGTATAAAAAAAAACGTACTGGCTGTTCTGATTGCAGCTGAATAGCACTTAAAGTCCAGATGTAAGTTTTACAACGTGCAGTAAAGTTGTAATCATCCGGTCCAAAGCTTACGAGGTAGTCAGTGGTGCATTTGGCTTCATTAAACAGAAGTGATGATGCTCATATCCAACCAGGAAACAAAAGCAACATGGTGCTCAATCAGCAACATACATATAGTAATGGATATTCAAGAAACGCATGAAGAGAGACAAGCACTTTATTAAGTATCATTACTCATTTCCTCTGTTTTATTAGTATCTTATGACAGTTTAGGCTAAAGGCCTTCTTGTTTTCCGGTCAGAGAATGTTGATGATGTTAATGCCAACTTCCTCCTCTTGATAAATTCAGGATAATGTACATATCCACAGAATAAAATTCCATCAGTACAACAATAAACCTGCTCGCCATTCTGCTGCTCTGTTTCTCTTCCCTAACACAGATATTTCTTCTGTAGTTTTTCCATCGCTGTTAAGCTACTGTCAATGAAAGTTAAAGCTTCCTTCACAGATGTTTCACATTAAAAGCCCTCCAACAGCTCAAAGGACATGACCCCCCTGTTCCTGGTTTTATTTTCAAACTTTTGCAGAAAGTGTTGAGTTTCATTGGCAGTAACATCTGTTTGTATTCCAGTCCCACAGGAACCTGATTCCACTTCTGGGTCACGGGTTGTAGTTCGTATCTTGAAAAACATGAGCCTGAAATATGGCATAACAAAGAATCTGCAAACTTCATTCACAATTCAGAGTTTTAGAATTACATTTTTAGACTTTTCAATTTCGAACATCAGGGTTAAGTCTGCCAAAATATGGATGTATTAAGAAAGCTGGAAATGGTGTGAATTCTCTGAACTGACGTGCCAGATGGTTTGTTGCAGCACACAGAACCATCTGAGAAACCGTCATTGGAAACTGTTTGGATAAAAGGCAGGCACTTTCAAAAAAATACCTGCCAGCTGATTGGAAGAACCATCTGTCTATCGTGTCCGCCATTGTTTTGAACAAACAGTCGCGGCCGTCACACACGTTATTATGGATCCCACGTAACTTCTAGGCAAGTCCCGCGCTACGAAGCAGCTCGACTGGTTGGGGTTAGGCATTGACCTTTATTAGTTCAAGGTTGGATTACTGTAATGCTCTTTATATTGGTCTGAATCAGACCTCCATCTCACGCCTTCAACTTGTTCAAAATGCTGCTGCTCGCTGTTTTAACAAATACATCTAGACGTGCACACATCACTCCTGTTCTCTACACCCTACATTGGCTCCCTGTGCATTTTAGAATAGATTTTAAGATCTTATTGTTTGTTTTCAAGGCCTTAAATGGCCTGGCCCCGGAGTATTTGTCCGAAATTTTAACTTTGTGTGAGCACAACCGGTCATTGCGGTCTTCACATCAGTTGGTCCCAAGGTCAAGGTGTAAACAGTGGGGTAATCAGGCTTCTGCAGTTGCTGCCCCGAGACTCTGGAACAAGTTACCCCCTGATATTCGCACTACTACGGATGTAGCTCTTTTTAGGTCCAAACTCAAAACCTATTTGTTTAGACTGGCTTTTAATACGTAGTAGTGGTGTGACAATTTCACTCTCCTGTTTCTTTGTAACCTTTTCTGATTATACTGTGTTATATGTTTCATTCTTTTTATTGTATGATATGTTGTTTTATACTTGATTCCTGATGTCACTTTGGATACCTGCTGGTTGCTGTAAAGTGCTATATAAATAACTTTTGATTGATTGATAGTTGGATAGCCGATTGGTCAGTTGATAGGACCTGGACAAATTAGGTTACATTACCTTGCGTAAGCATGGATGCCTGGCCAATAGTAGTGTATGAATGCTATTGAAGGGTGGGCCTTGCCTCGAAGTTGCGTCGGTTCCATAATAACTCCCGTCACACACATCTAAACCACGCCTATAGCTGCCTGTAGCTCCTCGCAGGACGCTGGTTGGTTCGGTAAGCTGCTAGTTCAGACACAAACGCATTACTTGACAAGATGGATTTTCATGTGATATGTGATCCCACAATTCTCGTGCAATCTCGTGATATCGTGAGCATCCATCTGCTGAAATACCTCAGAAATTTGGATGGATTGCCATTGAATTTGTACAGACATTCATTTTCCCCAGAGGATGGATCATACTGACTTTTTTGGTCCCTTAACTTTTCCTGTAGCACCACCATGAAGTTAACTTTCTTTGGTTTTATATATTCATTGAAATATCTTAATAACTGTTGGATGGATTGTGATGATTTGGTTCATGTTCCCCTCAGAAGGAATTGATTACAATTTTGGAGATCCTTTGACATTTATTGTGGAACAACCGAGTGATTACCAAAAACAGTAAATCCATTTTTAAAGATGATTGGAATTACAGAACCTTTGTCTATGATTTAATGAATGTAGATGGATGGACACTTGTCAGTCTTTGATGATTTCATCATTAAGTATTTCCGTATTGTGGACGATTGCACGCAAAGTTTCTGTAAGTTATTAACAACTTATTCTGAGCTTGCATGGTTGTAGGCTGTTAGTGTTCATTCCCTTAAAAAGAGGATTTCAGAGATACTGTTAGTCATTTCATTATGTACAATATGCTGAATTAATAACGCAATTTATTAGCGTACAGATATTTCCAGTGTATAGGTATTCCACTACTCCTCAGCCTATATTTGGGACCGTGCTATATTTGTTAATGCAGGTCATCTTTGAATACAAACCTCAAATTATATATATTTTATGTATATTTGTTATCTTGCTATGAATATATAATATAAAATATATGATACATTCATTTACAAAATATATAATATATACAGGAACTATTTAAAGTTGAATGAGGGGTGGGACAAACAACAAGCTTCGACTTCGTCCCGCTCCTTTTCGGACAAATTGAACATATTGTTTGTAACTCTTTATATATATTGTTTTCCTTTTGGTGTGTTGCTAAGCACTTATATTTTATTTTATTATTTTTTTAGTTTGAAATAAAAAATAAAGAAAGAACCTTAGCTAAAATTTAAATGACACTAAAAACGTCTTTGGTTAAATGGATTCAGAATGTCAAAAATCTTAAACTCAACTGAATCAAAATTAAGTGATGAAAGATCTTAATTGTGTTCAGCTGCTGCTGGGACTTCCCCACACCGAGGCTACTGGTGGTCTTTAGAGGCAGTCTTAATGTAATTATTATTTAGACCAATTTGTGGCATACATTGAATTGCTTTAGTTAAAGCCTACTTGCAAACATTTATTTTTGTACCGTGGACTAAATACATACACACATTATATCCTTTTCCATATCCTGTATATTCAATTTTCAACCATGAAGGAAATGTATTCCACTATTCAAAATACAATTACTTGCGCATATGCTCCTCGTGAATTAAGTGTATCTTAATACAGACATAGATTTCCCATTGGATGTACAATAATCACACCAGGGTATCTTAGATAAAAGATACAGCTGCTGGTTGAGAGTACTGGCAACGTTTTTGTTCCTCAAGCACTGACCTCATAAACACAGGAGTAGTTCTTGACACATCTTGTTTTTCTTTATTAGAGGCAGGGTATGACTAAATCTGGAGAGAGCAGTGTGTACCAGGTGGAGGGAAGAGACGAGAGGATGTGGAGGCGTGAGGTGGAGAAAAATTGGCTGATAAACGATGGAGAGGGAGCCTCTCTCACCAGAGACAGAGATGCTGAAAAACAGCCTCCGAATTCATTAGAGGAAAGGAGATGATGTTGATGATTTTCTACTGGCCTCATCCACAGGGGCGAGTCTAGGATCTGACCTTTGGGGGGGCTCAGCCCCTAATGAAAAGTTGATAGCTGTTAAGCTAGGGGGGGGGGGGGGTCCGGGGGCATGCCCCCGTAAGATTTTTTTTTTTAAACCCTTAAATCATGACTTCTGGTGAGTTTTGGGGAAAGAAATAGACAGATTGAGATGTGCAATTATGACAGACTATCAACAGATTCAAGGCATCTGCTGTGAAAAAAGATGGCAACTACAAAGCATGATTATATATATTATATATTACACATACCCAGGGGTGTCGGACTGGGCGGGGGGGGGGAAAGGGACTGAGTTCCTCATGTGAGGAGGGCCCAAAAATATGCTAGAATGAATAGCTGTGGATGCAGGGAGGGGCCCATAGAAAATGCCTTTCTACAGGGTTCAGAATTCTGAGCTACGCCCCTGCACATACCTTGAACTGGTAAAATAAGCCTTAACATATTCTCAGACAGGATTATTCATGTTTTTTTCTGCTGTTAATTTTCAACTTTTTCATTTACATCATTGATAGAAACTGATATGGTTATACAGCTAAATGATGAATAATCTAATCTAATAATGCCTGTGAACCAGATGGGGAAAATACAACATCTCTTTTTCTTAAGAGCCTAGTCCTCCATGAAATGCATATGTAAATATAATGTGAATGGAATATTTTAAGTGTTTTAAGTGTTTTTGCCCGTACAATATATGTCCACTTTCTCACCTGGTTCTTCCAGGTCCCTCTCTTTGTCCACTCTCTCTCCATCCTGCTCTCTCTCTATCCCCCTCCCTCCGTCGTATCACTGACAATCACATAGAAAACATTTTGTAATCAATATATGTGTGTGTGTGTGTGTCTAATAGGCTACATAGCCATTTTCTCACCTTGTTCATCTTGCTCTCTCTGCCCTACTCCCTCTCTATTCTCCTCACTCCTTTGTGCTGTCAACCAGAAGGCAAATGTAATTGACTAATCAATAGAGAATGCATGGTGTAGGCTACCAAAGGTTATAAATTCACCTATTTATAACATATGTGAATATGAGGTTGCTGTTCAGTGCAGTGGGATAACGTTAAAGGGTTATCTTATACTTTCTCACCTGAACCTGGCTGTTTTCTTTAAAAAAATAAAGTATATCCATCTATGGGGAAACAGAATGGGTGTCAGAGTTTGTTGTTCCAGTGTTTCAGTTCTGATATGAATGAGTCTGATGATCCGTCAGGTCGAATTATTTATTTTTCATTGGCATTGACTTATTTATAGTAGGCTATATATATATATATATATATATATATATATATATATATGATTAAAAAATAAGAAAGTGTCTGGTAGGGAGGTAACTGCAGCGGCAGCGCTAGGCTATTTTTAGCAGTGCTCAAGCCGTTATGGCAGGCTATTAATAGCACACTTTAAAAACTCGTAGGCTACTCTTAAGCTACATTTGCCTACAGTTAGCAATTTTGTCTAACGTTGCACAACAAAATTGGACTCTGTGGTGAATAAGCTAGGCTAATTCAGATATAATTGCCATCACTGTGATCAAGGAATCACAGATTGGTTCCACAAATACTACACCTGTAGCCTACCTAATGTGTTGATTCGATTAGATTTAATTTTCACTCCATTAGCCATACCTTTTCAGTGGTTGAAAGTAGCCATACTCTGACGACTGTTCCCCAAAGTTATCTGCGCAGACTGAACAGTAGGCTGACTGAGGCGCCCTCGTTCAGGGAATCGCAGACAGGCTGTTGACTTTAGGCTACAACTGAGCCTGTCGTCATTTATCCTATTCCATCGCTAAAATCAGGTTTGCAAAAGTAATAACGTTTGAGCAATAAACGATTTCACAAAATCACAATGATAAGGACTTTATTTTTCAGGGGTGCTGAGATGATTTTAGGGGTGCTTCAGCACACCTAAAAATAGCCTAGCGCCGCCTATGCTCATCCATGTTCCTCAGACTGCTGTTGATATCCGATACCATAGAAATAAAATGGATAGAAAGGCCATTCCCATTCAAATTAATAATTTTTATTTTTTTTTTTTAACTAAAAAAACAACCAGTGGCAGAGGTGAGTTTTTACAGTAACAGACAAATGCGCAATGAATTTACGAAGCAGAGAGCCAGCTGATAAATGAGTCAAATTTAACAACTTAATGCTTCATTCACACAACGCACATTGCTATCGCCAGATGAGTGACAGCTTTGTTTGGGTCATTTTTTGTGTGACAGATATAACTCGGGGGCGAGGCAGAGTTAGCAAGCGAACGTGTGCCAACTAACCCTGTTCGCTGGCTTGCTGGTTCTGCCTGGTTCTGCCTGGTTCTGCCTGGTTCTTTGCTATAATGCTGCATTGGTTACAGAAAATGAGCCAAACAGCAGGCTGGGTCTAAAGGTCCACTGACTCGCTTCCGCTGGGTCTTAATGGAATGGGTCCACTGTGGCGTTTTTTGAAGGCAGGGATCACCCCTCTTCCCAGCATTTTTCTTATTGTTTGTTTGTGGCTGTTGTGTCTAATTGTGATTCTACTGTATATTTATGTTGCTAAGGACCCCCTCGAAAATGAGATGCTACATCTCAAGGGGTTATTCCTAATAAAGAATTTCCAGACATCAAATATTGCCATTTTGTTTTGTACTAATCAAATGACCACGGCAAACCGTTCAACAGCATTTCTATCCATTTTATTTCTATGTTTGATACAAGCCTCTTCCTTGCTGGCCTCTTAGAACAGCAAACCTAATTCACTTGAGTAGAACATGAAAAATGAGCGATAAATGCCATCAAATATGCATTAAAAAGACATCGGTGCATAACCTTTTCAGGGAAGATAAATATAACACCATATGTAGGCAGGCAGAACGCTCAAATGATCTCACCCTGAATATTACAATTCACTACAACAAGCGATTACGGAGGTTTGAGCTATTAGCATGAAATGTCAACCTAATTATGGTCGGGTATGGCCCATTATCTGCCAGGCAATCAATGAGCTAGCCCGTCCCCACTGTGAGATGCAGCAAGACGCCACAATGCACGACAAAATAAGGTTTTAAGAGGGCTCATTGTTGAGTGCAATGCTTGTTAAATCTGGAGAGGCTGTTGGGAAAAGACATTGTAATCCTGTGGTGGTTCTTGATATAATATGAATTTGCACAAGATACTTGTCCTCTCTTTTTCTTTTTTCTTTAAGCATCATAGAAAAGAAAATTAATTACGAGCGAAAGATCATGCCTGCTTATTGTACTTTGATTTTATTGTCCTGTAGAGCCTTATTACAGATAGACACATGGAGTCTTGGTTAAATAGAAAAAACGCACACATCTGATTCCATTTTTAGCCTTCATTTCTGATTAACTGTCAGAAATCGTGAGACTATTCGCAATTAGTCACAATTAAATGTGGCACACTGTAACTGTTGGGACTATCTTGCCCGAGTCAGGAAATGAGCAGGTTGATCTCTTCTGACCAGACCCTTCATACCCTGGACACAACCTGTTTCAGCTTCACCCCTGTGGTACTTGCAACAGAACTCTGTTCGCCAATACAGCCAGACAGAAGAACACTTTCTTCCCACAGGCTGTCTATGATGAACACTTAACACCAGTCCATAGTGTCAGAATCAATCCCTGTGCAATACGATAATATTCCATTATTGTCATTGCATGATATATACAATGGGATTCAGGTGCACTACATCAAAAATATAGCTATCTAACATTCACACAACAAGAAATGTATAAATAATTGTCAACATATGCATGTTTAAACGTTAAGAGTTTTGTGTATTGCACCATTTGTAATAATACATAAATGTAAACATTTTGCAGTTTGTACAGTTGTCTACAAGGTGTGTGGTTTCAGTGCAGAGTTCAGTGTGGTAATGGCTTTAGGATAAAGAAATGTATAGTTCTGTGTGTGTACTTAGAGAGCAACAAAAAGCAGGAGTCAAGTTTCCTGTATGTGCTCACACATACCCTGTCCATAAAAACAGATTCTGATTAAAAATTGTAATCGGTTGTTTTTTTTTCACTTTTTACTCTCCATCTTGTGTAACATACTGTTGAAATTCAGCTGGATATACCACTTTGAGAAGGGCCCGCTCCTTTACTCTGCAACTGTAGTCTGTAGACCAATGATTGAATGTAAACACAGCTCAACCCAGTATGGAAGCTTAATATTATTAGCACACAGTATCGTCCCAAAATAGTACCGACCTAGGCTTCCCCCCGACCATCCCAACCACCACTTTATCCTTTTTTCTTTTAGAAGTAAATGAAATATTTAGAACAGAGGTACCGTATATGTAGCTCAGAGTACTTCTAAGAATGTTCTTGCTACATTTGCATTGCTCTGTATCCTATAACCTTTGTACCTTTCAGTAGGAACAGCTGGGAATTCTCAGACATGCTCAGAGGTCCTTCGTTAAAGTGGCCTGCCTATTGCCATTCCAGGATGTATATGTGAATAATGAACCCTCTGTAACTGGGAAAGGTCACCGTGCCAAACCTGCTGACATCCATGTTCTGCATGTCAGTTGTCATCTTCTTTAGCCAGAGCAATTACACAAGGATCTGTGGAAGGGAAGGGGGAGGAAGGGGTATAGATTAAGGTCTTGGTGTACAGGTGGATGTTTACCACGGCCCTAAGCGCTGCTGCAGGGAGGAGTATCTCTCTCCTCCTGACACTGATTTGATCTTAACCAGGAATTCAATTAAATGCACTTAAGATAGGCTACAGCTTAACCAACCAACCAACCAACCAACCATTCAGTGGTTTCACATCTGTGTCAATGCAAACCCATGTGCATGTGCAATTAAACCATGCAAATCCCTATGCAAATGAATGGTTTCATGTTTTACCGCCAAATTGCTTTCAGACTTATTTGCTCATTTACGTTTATTTACAATAACAATGAAATCCTTTCAAACAGGCTACTGATTATTAATAATGCCTTGGAGCCATGTTTATACAATGGCTTAAGTCATCAATTTCAGTGCTCTCTGGTGGAGTAGAGGCTAACTGAGCATTTACTGACTTTATTTGTCGCTGACAAGTTTAACATATTACCAGTATGGTTTCATACAACATCCCAAACAGGTCACCAATTTTAGTTTTTTTGCTGTTTAGTACATTTACTGTATGTGTTCTCTCTCACTCAGTTGATATTATTGACAAAAAAAAAAAAAAAGGGTCAGGTAACGGACCACACAGAAGTTCATTTGCTTTTATGAAGTGGTGAAGGGACATATGACCTCCATACGTGGAAAATAATACACATGGTAAATAATTCACCGCTCAAAGAAAGCATTTCTGATTCAGAGAAACCTGCATCGATACTTCACCTGTGATTCCTCACAGCTTTGGCCACATTCAAGCGGTTTGAATCAATACAGATTCATCTTGGACGTTAAGCCTGGTGCATCGACTCAAATCACTGAGTCGTTACACTCCTAGATCATAGCATAACACAACATTGTCAGGATTAAAGCTCCATTTCCTTTGGGTCCACCCATGCTAAACTTGATTGTACTCACCGGGATGCAAAAAAAGAATGCTCTCAAAATGGAAAATGTCTGTGAAGTGTAAGAGCCCTCTGGTACGGTGGCCGAGACAATTCAACGAAAATGCAAAAACCTAGAACATAAACACAACAGAAGTTTTTTGTCTTTCCCCAACGGAAGTGAGCGCCTATGTAGCCCGAAGTCAGTTGAGAAAATACTACTATTCTACTTTTAACCGGATTTATGAAGGCAGTAGACCATTCTGATATATATTTCCTTACCTGACAGAATGAGCTACCCTACTTAGAACAACATTTATAGAGGAGATAGGCCATTGTGATAGATATTACCCATCTGACAGAATGAGCAACTGTAATTTAAATTACGTTTATAGAGGAGGTAGGCCCTTCTGATACATATTTTCTACCATACAGAATGAGCTACATTACTTAAAATTACATTTATCAAGGAGGTAGGCCATTCTAATAGATAATTCCCACCTGACAGAATGAGCTACCCTACTTAGAACTACATTTATAGAGGAGGTAGACCATTCTGATAGATATTTTCCACCTGACAGTATGAACCACCCTACTTTAACTACATTTATATAGATAGGCCATTCCGATAGATATGTCCCACCAGACAATATGAGCTACCCTACTTTAAACTACATGTATAGAGGAGGTAGGCCATTCCGATACATATTATCCACCTGATAGAATGAGCTACTCTACTTCAACTACTTTATAGAGGAGGTAGTCCTTTCTGATAGATATTTCCCACCCTACAGAATAAGCTACACTACTTTAAATTATGTTTATAGAGGAGGTAGGCCATTCTAATAGATATTTCCCACCTGACAGAATGAGCTACCCTACGTTAAACTACATGTATAGAGGTAGGCCATTCTGATATTTTCCACCTGAGCTACATTACACGCTGAAAATGGTAAGTTTTGAAGAAAATGTGAATCATGCAACAGGCAGGCCGGCTTGGTTTGTTCGAGGAATGATTGTTAGGATTTACAAAGAATATGTTACCAGCATTTGCTCTCTAAAACATAAAACACACGGAGATACACTGGTAAGAGCAAATTATGTTTAACCATGTATGCAGCTCATTTAAATAGCTCACGTTACTGTATTGTGTGAACAGTTATCTTAATTTTTTTTGAGGGGTGCAAATGTTTCACCAAAACAAGTTCCTTCCCGAGACCATTTTTCAGAGCCACACTCGCTGCGTCCGGAGCGGAGCGCCGCCCAAGACGATTGTGATTGGTTTAAAAAATGCATTGGTTTGCATTTTTTTATGATCCTGTTAGACTATTTTAAAGTAACAGGCTCAATACAACAGCACCACGCCCAGTCCTCAAACAGTCATTGATAGCATTTTGTATTCATTTGAAGTTTCTGTCAGCTGAGGCGCCTGGGTAGCTCACCTGGTAGAGTGTGCTTCCCATGTACAGGGGCTCAGTCCTTGCCACAGCGGCTGTGGGTTCAATTCGCCTCTCTCTGCCCGTTCATGTCTAAACTGTCCATTTAAATAAAGGCCAACAAAAAAGAACCAAATAATTTTGCTGTCAGCTAAAATGTTTATGCAAATTGCACAACAATTATTTTTGTAGACCACTGAGATCAAGAAAAAAAAAAAAGAAAAACCATTGACTCTCTCTCACTTTGAACTCCAGCACCTAAAAAAACCAAAGAGAACAACACCTCTTCTAGAACACCATTCTTGCCATCCTGTGTTTGGGCGGGCGTCCCCAGAACACCATAGAGACAGGAGAGGGGTCAATGGAAAATAGATTTTTTTACTGCTGTATTTCTCTTCAGAGGCAGGATGTCCTCAAAGACTGACTGTAGATGAGATGAGCTACCAAGTCTCTGCTTTTGTATCTCCATCAAAGAGTTGGAGGGACCCCCGAGGAGTATCAGTATGTGAGAAAACTCATAAAAGATTTAGTTCAAGTGATGTTACAAAAGGCTTTTTTTTCCAGTCAATATCATGTCAAAGTCTTGTTCAAACTTATTTATAGAATGCTATTACTTAAAGGTCCCATGGCATGACAATTTCACTATGAGTTCCCCCAGCCTGCCTATGGTCCCCCAGTGGCTAGAAATGGTGATAGGTGTAAACCGAGCCCTGGGTATCCTGCTCTGCCTTTGAGAAAATGAAAGCTCAGATGGGCTGATCTGGAATCTTCCCTTTATGACGTCATAAGGAGGAAGGTTACCTCCCCTTTCTCTGCTTTTCCCGCCCAGAGAATTTGGCCCACCCATGAGAAAGAGAGAGACATCATGGCTTGCAAACAAGCAAAGTGGCAGTCGGTCAAGGCCACACCCCCCCCCCCCCCCCTGCCCCCCCCCCCCCCCCTCTCCTCCTCAAAAGCATTTAAAGCTACAGACACAGAAATGGCACATCCTTAGGAAAGCTCATTGTGGGACTGGCTCTAGTGGCTGTAATTCTGCACCAAGGCTGAATTTCGGGAAAGAGACTTCAGATACAGTATTAGGGGACCACTAAGGTCTTTATAAAAGAGACTTCAGATACAGTATTAGGGGACCACTAAGGTCTATATAAAAGAGACTTCAGATACAGTATTAGGGGACCACTAAGGTCTTTATAAAAGAGACTTCAGATACAGTATTAGGGGACCACTAAGGCCTATATAAAAGATACTTCAGATACAGTATTAGGAGACCACTAAGGCCTATATAAAAGATACTTCAGATACAGTATTAGGGGACCACTAAGGCCTTTATAAAAGCATCCAAAAAGCAGCATGTCATAGGACCTTTAAAGGAAGACAAATGTATTTGCAGGTGTATCAATATAGCCTCCAAGCCTCTGAGGGCTTTTATTTGACCAGATTTGATTTTTGTCAGATAATAACTATATTTTTCTGTCGTGTGTTAGATGACGGAGGATATTTTCCTGTGACAGGGTGTTCGTTCCCATCCACTATGGCACTGACACGTTGTATCTGACAGGGACAGAAATATGGTGATGATTATGGTGTGTGGGAAATTTTGGCAGAGATCTGGGTGGTCCATGAAAGTCATCTGTTTGACTGCGATAACCCCTCCAAATGTCTTTTGCTGCTTCTACATTAGGGAGAATGGCATGGTATGACAAAGAAAAAGACTTAATCGAGTTAATATTTATGCCTTGAGCTGAAACTAAAGTCTCATGCAGCTCTGTGATTTAAGATTTAAGTCTTGACAGTGCTGACAATCTTTGTATGTTTGCGATATGAGTTTGCTTGCTCCCCACATTTAGCAAATCACATTACTCTATTCACCACTGGTAACATGATAAGTGTAAGTATATACAAAATATACAAAAAAGTCCAAAACACATCACAGCTGCAGAAAAACGCAAACAAGGAAGGTGCCAAAAGTTACGGATACAAACTGACTGAAGTGGTGTTTGGCACAAGGTCACGTCAATTTTTGAAGAAAGTTCTAAGTTACTTATTTCACAATGTTTAAACAGGCGAGCTACTCGCCCACAGTAACACTCTAGAAGCGGCTCAGGCGATGCCAAACGATTTGTATGCTTCGACTGGGTCTTTACCTCAAAGGAATAGCTCAGCCTAAAACAATATAAATTGTATACAGTACTCACCTCCCTAGGCTGTCCACAGTCCCAGAAAAAGTGTTATATCGAATGACGCCCGAAAAATGAAAGTGTATCAGTGCAATCCAAATGAAAGACAGCAAAAAAGTTTGTAAAACTTTAAGGGACTCGCTAGTTTATGCTACAACTTGACGATGCACGCGAGTTTAGTGTAAAACTAGTTACATGTGATATGGTAGTGTTGACTTTGCCCTCCAACATATGATTGTTTTATTCCTGTTTGCTCAAAAGCTGTATGTAAAACATTTTGCTAGAACTCTATACATGTAGAGACAGTTGGTCAGATTATTTGTGTAAAATGACTATTTAACCTGTGTTACGCTGGT
The DNA here is from genome assembly GCF_008315115.2 of Sander lucioperca. Lineage (NCBI taxonomy): Eukaryota > Metazoa > Chordata > Actinopteri > Perciformes > Percidae > Sander > Sander lucioperca. The sequence goes on along the minus strand of NC_050186.1, from coordinate 26,647,861 downwards.
CAAACCACAAGGGGAAAATAGTTATTATAGACTGCATTGATCTGAGAAGATCGATCAATTTTTACCAGCTGTGACAGCGATGCTGGTTTCACCTGTGTGTGTGTGTGTGTGTGTGTGTGTGTGTGTGTGTGTGTGTGTGTGTGTGTGTGTGTGTGTGTGTGTGTGTGAGATCATGGCAAAATGGTGGCCCTACTGTCATGGGAACTACCACAGAAGAGGTTTTAAGTAATTTGCCACCTGAAGTAGGTGTTCATATTTCTCCCTTTCTGCAGCCAGGTTTTGTCACAGCGATAGCATCACAGCCATGCAAGATGCAGTCACAAAACCTTTACAGGTGTGTAGTTAGGATGAAAATGGAGGGCGAGTCTGGGACGGGTGGGGGGCTGGTGTGATCCCACCAGGTGATGTGCCTACTGTATACACATGGACCTACAGGACCTACACACATGCATCAATGATGAGGTTTTTGCTCAAGGCAGACTCAGCAGTGGCTAGGAGGTGAACTAGCACCTCTCAAGCTACCAGTCCACACTCCGTACTTGGTCCTTACGGGGAGTTGAACTAGCGACCCTCCGAGTCCCAAGCCAAGTCCGAGCTACTGCTGCACGACTTAAACACCTTGGCTCTGTCACAATGTGTCCTACGCTATAGCATAAGTTCAGTCAGGAAAACTATACTTTTGCTTGCTTAGGCCTTTTTTTTTTATTTCCCAGGCAGCCGCATTCAATCCTCTCACACATGCTCACTCATTGCTCCTTGCTGTATCCAATAGCTTACATCATGCTTATCATGCTGCAGCTGTTACGCGTGCTGTACGTTCCCGGCTGTTACGCTGTTTAAATCTGTTCTCTTCTCTGTTGTCAGCTATCATTTCAGTGCAAATTGTCGCAAATGGCAAAGTGCCCCTCCACCTCCCCATCACTGCCAGACCGCACAGATTATTCAGCTCCATCAGCCTCATCAGAATCATCAGCCACCATCCCCACCAGTGTCTGGACTCCATTGGGGGATTTATCATGCCGCTGATCAGAGCAGACGCCCGTCAGTTACAATCTCCCTGAAAAGTCTATAGCTACGTTCAGACTGCAGGCAAAGCCGATTTGTTTCTCAAGTCACATCTTTTATTTGCAAGTGATCCGATCGGATTTGTGTATCCAGACATCTGCATGG